>NW_027526203.1:446333534-446388464 GCF_048455015.1 Haemaphysalis longicornis | reverse complement strand
CAGCGAAGCTGATCGTCTTCACTAGACTGAAGTTGACTTAGGTCGCCTTATTTTATCGGTAGATCGGACACTGAAAAAAGTAATGGCTCCAATCTATGCTGTGAACTGCGAAGATGTAAACAACACCCACAACGATTACCCATGCGACGTCACTAGAATTCACATGCGCGCTCTACAAAGAGTGAAACCAGAGACTCTGGCAGCCGCTACCTGAGTTTTTCCGGGGGCGGTGTCGCGTAAACGAGTGACCGAACACAGCAGCGATGGCGGAAAGAAAAAGGAGAAGCGCGTCTGGCGAAGGGTGAGTAAGAGGGCGGCATCTTTTCTCACTGCCCCCCCCCCCTCCCATGGTCAGTCTTGTTTCATGCGTCGCCGCGAAGGAGCGCTTCCCCCCCCCCCCCACCCCCCCCCCCCCACCCCCCCCCCCCCCTCAGACGCTGTTCCGTTCGCCGTTATCCAAACCACGTGAACTCCATTACCATACATTATGCGGTTTGCACTTCACTCGAGGGCTTGAATGAGCGCAGGTGGTAGACCCGCGCTGCGCTCGGTGAGTACACTGTCTGTCTCCCTGTGTCTTTGTGTGGGCGTAACTTAGTCGGTGAAACGACGCGCTCTCGCTCAGTTTTTCTATGCGGGTCCAGCTTCGATTCGTGGCGGTGCCAGTAATTTATTACATTTAGCCTGGGGTTTCCTGCTGACGCGGACACGAAAATTTTCTTCGTTGGTAGAGGTATACTGCTTCGCAATGAAAATCGGGCGAGCGCACGCCGTGTCTCTCAACTAGGAGAACACCTGCACATCACAGGTTACGTCACCACTAGGTACAGTCAATCTCCCACTTGCGCCTCCCCTCCACTTTGCTGCGCCGAGGTTGGAGTGACGCCAGGCACGGAACGCACTTGAGCTCAAACAGTTCCACTGGTAACAGAGAGCCGTCTCGACGAGCTTACCGATGATGAGGTTGGGTGGCTGCGAGTGTATCTGGCGGCCGTCCTTCTGCCAGGTGATGCGCGGGGCCGGCGTGGCCACAGCACGGCAGTGCAGCGTCACGGACTCGCCCTCGTGCACGTTCAGGGACTGGAAGCGCTCCACGAACTTGGGAGCCACCACCTGCTCCTTCTCGATGACCACGAGGTGCACCTCGAAGCGGCACTCGCCGCTCTTGTTGTTGGCAATGCACGTCCACGTGCCGGCGTCTTCGCGAGATGCGGCCGTGATCATGAGCGCGTGTACGCCGCCTTCGTTGACCAGCAGCTTGTGCGTGGCGTCGTCGTTGACGGGCTGCCCGTTGCGCAGCCACGAGATGTCCGGGAAGGGCCGCCCCGACACGCGCAGGTCGAAGCGCACCATCTTGCCCTCGGTCACCTCCTGGTCCTGGGGCACCTTGATGAAGCCGGGCTTCAGCGTTCGAGACGTCTCAGTCATCACGAAACTCGACGAGTCCGGCTGCCTTGGCTCCTCGCTGGAGGAAAAATAAAGTGAAAGGTTCTTATATTTACTTTGAGAGGAGAGGTAAAGTTTTTTTTACCGTTTAAAACTTCTTGTCGCCATACTCGAAGAAAAAAACAACAAGAATTTAACAGAAGTTGAGCTTACAGATACGCAAGCTGACTACGTTAGCAATGTACTTATTTCGCTATACGCATAGTTTACGCTGTCCCAAGAGCACTAATTACAAATTAATTCCACAAAATTCCCGATTTGTTTTGATTCCGTCCTTGTTTTCTCGCTCCTTTTCTCTATGAAAGACGCTATCTCTTGAAGGGGTTCCACTGGGTTGGACACAAAAAATGTACACTTCGACGGGAGGACTACGCACTCACAGCTGATTTCATTCTAAACGAGACGAAAACGTATGTTATGCAAAAAGAATTAGACAACAAATTCTGAAAAGGGGGAAACGGGAGTTGCAAGGGCTAAATGTGAAGATAGCGAACTATATAGCCGGTTCACGTGCTGTAATCAAAAAGATTGTTCTAAAAGTTGAATCTCACGCTGGGTGACCATGATAGTAGGGGCGCGCACACACTCTTCTTCATGCCTTGACATCATAGCAAATGCTTCCAGTATTGCACGAGACATTTTATCTCGGAATAAAATGCAGGTTTTTTCAAAGGTTACAACACACTTACACCTCGCACAGTGTGCGGCAAGGTTTCCTGCTGTACTGTTCTGTTGGCAGGCGCATCTGTGTTCCCGGAGTCAGCCGTTGATACAAGGCCTGATTGTCCAATGTAACAACGACCGCAAGACAGAGGTGTCTTGTACACGACTCCTGAGTTCAAGTCAAGAAACTAAACAAAATTCCACCCAGTGTGAAATCTGCTGAATCAGCGAAGCTGCGGTTTTTTTGTGTCGGCTCGGACGGCTGTTTTGTGTTTGCCCGCGCAGCCAGTAGTAAGCGGAGCACGCGCGTCGGCTGCTAAAAAAAAAAAAAAAAAAAAGGGCTTAGTCCGCTGATGGTCACGGAGACGAACAGATGCAACGGAGACTAACGAGTCGTGGTAACCACTTTTCTTTACCAGGTTGACTTGGATGCTAAAGCTTTTCGTGACCGCGTGCGAAAGACATGAAGACGCGACGCAACTCCACGCTTACCCGCCGCGGCGGCTCAGTGGCTATGGCGTTGCGCTGCTGAGCCCAGGGACGCGGGTTCGATTCCCGGCCACGGCGGCCGCTTTTTGGATGGAGGCGAAAAGCGAAAACGCCCGTGTTTTCCAGATTTTGGCGCATGTTATATCCCCAGGTGGTCAAAATTAATCCTGAGTCCTCTACTACGGCGCGCCTCATCGCGTGTGTTGCGTCGGCGTGTTAAATCTCGAAATCAATCACAGCTCCACGCTTTATTAACTTGGTATGGGCAAAATTTAAGGTATGGGCACAATTAAATCTGCCACGTTGCCTCCACCAGAACAAAATCAATCAAACACGCTGAAAACGGTAGCAAGACTAGAGAAATGATACTGGAGGACCCGGTGCGGTATATTAGGGAATTTTTTTTCCTTGCTTTCAAAGCGGCTGTTGGTTGCCTGTCGCCCATTTCGTGAGTCCCAATGCAGGACGCAGTGCCGTCCACTATTTTGCCTTGACAGACAGTGAACAAAATGGAAGAGTGGATGTAAGGAATCCTTTCAGAATGTCGACCTTGTCACAGTAATGCAAGTAAGAAACCGAAGGAAGAACGAACAACTGAGCGAAAGAAACAACTGATTGATTGATTGATTGATTGATTGATTGATTGATTGATTGATTGATTGATTGATTGATTGATTGATTGATTGATTGATTGATTGATTGATTGATTGATTTTGAGGTTTAACGTTTCGACCCTAACAGGCGATGGGGCGCACCATAGTGTAAGACGACTCCGGATTAATGTTGACCACCTGGGGAGCTTTAACGTGTGCAGAAAGAAAGAAAGAAAGAAAGAAGGAAAGAAAGAAAGAAAGAAAGCGCCGACCAAAGGAGCCAAAGGAGAGCGAAACAGGAAGTACAAAAAACTGGACGGACCGGTCTCTCCAAACACGTGTTCAGCTATGTCCATGTCGTTTCTTTCCTCTCAGTGCATTAATGTTAGCCTCTCAGTTTCTTTAACGAGCCCTGATGCTTTTTTATCCTTCTGAGGAAAGAAGCGGCGAACAAATCAGGCGTGCGCAACTTGAATTTGCAGCCTGGAAAACTTTCGACCTAAACAAAATTCTCAGATCTAGCCTTAGCGCGGTTTTCCTAGATGGCGTGCTACGAGATTGCGCTCTTATAGGCCAGCTGAGAGTTCTTACGCCTTGGGCATGGACTCGATCACCAGGTGTGCAGAGCAGGCGACGCAGCCCTGCGAGTTTTCTGCGAGGACGGTGTAGTAGCCGGCGTCCTCCGGGAGCGCCATGTGGATGCGCAGGGTGCACGTGGAACCCTGCTGCTCCATGATGAGCCTCTGCGACGCCTGAAGGCGCTCGCCGTTTCGGAACCAGAACACCTGCGGGTCAAAGAGAAGAAGGGTCTAGACGCTGAACCAGGACACGCTGGGGGTGTCTCTTGCGTACCCGTGCGGGTGGGTTGCTGGCGATCTTCACTGTGAAGGTGGCGTCGGACCCTTCCAGAAGCTTCGAGTTTCGAGGCCGCGCCTGGATCTGGGGCGCGCTTATGGGCACACCCGGGGTGGCCGGCTGAGGAGCCGGTGCCGGTCCGCACAGGAACTGGCGGAACTCCACTTCGCGTAGCAGCCGGTACTCGAATGTGTCCACTCTGAAAGTCTGCACATGCGATGGCAGCGTCAAAAACCGGGCATGAGTGACTTCAGTGCTCCACAACCACGAAGCAGCAGCATCGGCAGAAACACCAAGGATCTCCGATCTTGCGTTGAAGGTATTTTATATGGTATCACTCTGTGTTGAAAGGCGTGATTTTTGTCAACCCTGTCTTGTTCTGTTTTGTTAAGACGCTCGTGTTGTTTCAGCCATACCGCACAATGTTTTCAAGCTAGACATTTCCCGCCTGCCCAGCTTTGCTTTAAAACGAGAAGACCCTTACCTGGTCGTGACCAGCAAAATAGTGGATGGGCGAGACGCCATCTTGCACATGTGATCTCGAGTCGACAACTTGTGTCCTTTGAACAGTTGTCATCTGTTGCATCTGGCCACGCATAACAGCTGCTGCTGCAGCTGGAAAGAGTGTAAAAGAATAATAATTTAAGGACTTGCTCACAATGTACAATATCAATAGAAACACTTTTATAAAAATGCCCTTTTACGTCATCGGGGTAATACATTTACGGTGGTCCGTGCGTTCTACTTTTCAAAAATCCACAAGTAATCTCCTTCTGGTAAACACAAAATTTGAGACCTACATAAGTTCGAATGACTATCCCCAAACGTCAGGCGCTCGGCTGATAATGCGCTTGATGCACATTTATAGCCGTTTGCCTGGTGTGCTCAAATTACGACTACTTGGCGTGAACATTTGCTTACATGATGTGTTGAATCTCACTCTTATAGATACGCATTTGTATCTGTTCCCGTGAAGGAAAAGTGCAAGCGCGAAGACGTTTTACTATCCCTAATGTCTGAAGTGCTACATATTTGTATTCTAAGTGCCCGTGTGGCTTAAATTGGGAGGAGAGTAAGAAAAGAACATGCGAACAACCGTGTTTATTACAAAAATAAATGAAGTAAATTTAACCGAAGCTTCCTAGTCCTCTGTCCCGCAGCCCCTGGTAAGGAGAAGGGAAACCCCGTGCTTCCCGTTGGGGCAGTGAGGCGCGTTGCCCACGCGTGACCGAGATATTTTGCTCACCGCGGATGGTGAGCGTGAGCGAGGCCTCGCCGGCGCAGTTGACGGCCGAGCAGTTGTAGTCGCCGTCATCCTCGGCCGTCAGGTTTCGGATGTGCAAGCAGCAGATGCCAGTCGCCGGGTCGTACGTCACCTGGCGCCTGGGGTCGTTGCGCAGAGGCATGCCCCGCCGCGAGAACACCACCTCGGGCGGTGGGTTCCCGTGGACCTTGACCTGGAACTTGGCATCTGATCCTTCGTACAGCAGCCCGCCGCCCTGTGTGATTGGCTCGAACGTTGGCGGGCTGGCATTCGGAGGCCCCCACCTGCGGGACAACGAAAACAGACAACGCGGTCAGCTTGTTGCCAGTCCCCCTCTATCGAGCTCGGGCCGTGGGCCAGATTCAAGCGCCGCTCGTGTAAGAAGCATGCTGCGGCGCGCCGCTTAAGGTCTACGCCACGCTACCTAGCTGGGCAGGCAATCACCTTCCCTGCGCCAGTTACGCCTTGTTCCTGGGCCAATAGGGCGAACAGCAGTCCGTGATAGATGTATCGCACGGACATCACCATGAGGACATTTCCCCAACCAAGCCACTGTCAAAATACGTAAATCTCACGGGACTTCTCGACAGACTCAAAGGGGTTCCCAGTGTATGAGTGCCATTGTGATGGAACAACGGAACCGTAATCTGTCATGTACATAGCTGAACTCTCCTAAAGGACCGTCAGTGAAGCTTCGATCGTTTGAACTCAGAAACCTATGTCGGAGCTACAATACCTTCAGCGCAGCCGCGAACTACTTCTAGCTTTCCTGCATTCAGATCCCATTGAGAAACGTACGCCTTGAGCTTGGTAAAAGCGGCGAATTTTGTTACATCTATATGTTTTATCTCATCAACGTACTGTATGGTGATGCAATTATTTTCAATGCTCGTGAGAAAATTCTGAAAGCCCGTAGAAATGTTTAAAGAAAGAAAATGCATCGGCTAATTGTCTAAAACTAAATTAAATTACATGCATTCTGACGATGTTTTCATTGAGGTGGTAGGTCGTAGTCAATTGGATTGTTACGATTCTTATGAAGTTTAGGAACAGTTGGCGTTTGGTCGCCAAATCCCAAATCCCAAACCGCCTGCAGCTAGAAACGGGTTATTTATTTCCCCGTATGTTTCCGCTCAGTTTCGTTTTCTTGCGTCCGGTGCGAATACCCTTCCTGTGAACAAAGTCGCACAAAGAAACTAAAAGCGAAAGTAAGCGACTGGTTTGAAACCATTGGCAGGCGAGACGAAGCGCCCACATGTCCTGTGCGCCGGTATCACGAGAGGGCGCCACACGCACAGCGGAGTCAGCAGTGCGGGAATACCAAGCGGCACCGGCGCCCAGAAATAGCTTGGCTTCCACGCTGGCACCGACGAAGGACGAACTACCGGATAAATGACAATTAAATGGGTATAGTTGTTATCTTAGCCTCATTCCTGCTAGGACATTACTCGGTGGAATACAAAGAAACTGGAGATACCACAAAGTTCGAAGTAAGCGGCAACGAACACGAACCTCCAGAGCGCCACATGATCTCATGGTGCGCAACCTCGGTAAGCTTATATCTAAAGCGCACGTTTCTAACCGCTCTACGCTAACAAAGGTACACGCTAAGTGAACACGCCGACAATGAATATCACTCAGCCAGGAGGTTCTGTCAACTGCTTAGTTATTTAACTCCACGAAAACGTCTACTTTCGGCAGCAAAAAGGATCGAAAAGGTTGCTTACTGGCCAGGAACGCTACTGGATTTTCTTTGGTCTAAAAACGCAAGCTGAGGAAACGTTCTGGACGGCCATATAGCGGAGCGATGTCGTCTGGTTTGCTAGGCTATCACATTTGCCTCGTCATTTGCAGTACGGTGCGCAGGCTACTGCGTGCGCTTGTGACGTGCGACGTCTCAATCATATTCTAGGCTGTGCCGGAGAAGCAATTACTCGGCTTCGGCTGCTATCTTTTCCCTGGTAGGCCGCATTTCTGACGTCATCTTCAGCGCATCATGCAGTTAGTCGCTTCAGACGGTATACACCTCACGGCCGACTTCACATTTGTGATTGGCTACGCCTCCTGCCTTATCGCGCATATATAGGTCCACTATGTGCACGGCAGACCAATACGAACAGAACACTCGAGTGCATGCAGAGCAGACATCGTCAATGAATTCCATGGTGTTCTTGAGTTCTCCGCAACCAGCCCCAATGGCGTGGCGATGTTTCTTTAGTCCATCTAAACATTTGCGAAGTCCTTTGCGGTGAAAATAGAAGACACGCGGTTGACTTTTTCGCTTAAATACATCCTAAAATCATTTGGCGCATACCCAATAATTTAAAATTTTGTTGTATAAATGGCTATAGGCTGACCATTGCAAGCGGACGAACCCCAGGCGACTCTATGTTGTTAAGACGTAAGCAACGCATGCAATTAGACTTCCTTGCCTATGAACAGTTCATACATTGCGCTTTCACTCCCAAGCTTGTCGTGGGAACAAATCCTTTCGGCCGTCGCCTTGACAGTGAAAGACCCGAGCACTCCTGGCTCCTCGCGACTCCTTCAGCAGTTTGGCCACATCTACCGGCCCGCACCGCTGTGTGCCCCTCACCATCTACCTCATCACCCGAACCGGGACGCAATAGACTGCAATCTTCACTTAGAGCAGTTCCGATTGCAAGTACGGTAACACATCTTGCAACTTTTGGAATGCTGCCTGAAAGATACACTAGGACTTCGGAGGGGGGAGGGGGGGGGGGGGGGGGGCGAAAGACGCAAAGCTGGGTGACAGAGGAAGAGTAACGAGGCGTGACTCATTCCAGCTGTGACAAAATTGTTCGTCGTCACTCGTTCTGTTTCACTTCGCAGTTGCGCCCAGAACCTGACTCAGTTGCCCCCTCCCCGACCTATATATATATTTTTTCTTGCTGGCCTCTGACTCGACTGCGTGGCTCCTGCGTTCCCAAAACAGCTCGAGCCCTGAACGCCGGTCGTATCAGATTCCAGTCACTCGCGTTCACTGTAACCTTCCCCACACTGCGAGTGCATTGCGAAATCACCTGCCCTCGACCGAACCCACAAATTCGCAGTTTCGGATTATCCAGGCCCGCTGACCTACGTGGGCTTGCCAACAATACTTGATACTTTTCATGCCTGCTGCTTCTTTAAGGACATTACAAAACAATCTCAGAAAAGGATACATTTCTCAGTTAAACTATGCGTTTTAGTGTTTTACTATAATTTTTACTTTCATGAATTTCTGCCGAATATTAGGCGCAACAAGAGGAAATGCGAAACCAGTAATCCATCTGAAACCGTCAATATTGTATATGTAAGATATCTTACGGACGGTAAAAATATAGTGTCGCTTTCCTCCTGCAGTATGGCGCGTGCTTTCAAGAAATAGAAGTTTTTCAAAAATTTTATTTTAGCAATTCTTTTAAGTGTTCTTAGCCAGCTGCAAAATTGTTTCCTGTGCTTTAACGAGAGCGTGATATCAATCGCCTCTCAGGAAATAATTCTGACGGCTTATTTTTTACGGAATTCAATTGACCGCGTTAACTTTTCGTGTTTTTTCTTTTGTTTTATTGTTGCCTAACATTCAGCAATCCGTATTTAAATGCTCACGAAACGTTATGGCAACAAAAGAAAGCGATTCTGTGCTTGTCTTCTTAAAACAAAGTTGCACAAATCTGTAATTTGCGCAGTGTCTCATCCTCCGAAAGGGCACATTTGTCACCCGATCTCATTGCTACGGGACTTACTAATTGATGACCCACGGGTTTAAAAATCGTCGTGCCCCAATATGAAACGTTTAACCCCCCCCCCCCCCGCCTCGATGTCGCGTGTCACATTGCGAAGCACCTGACGCCGGTCCAACATTCCCCAGGGCCACGCTCTACAGCGGTGCTCATCGCGAAGGAGCATTTATTTCCGGCCCTATTTTAATCGGGAAGGTGCATTGCAGCTTCCCCTCCCCTCAACCACTTTCTCGCTTTTTCTGATCCGCCCGTATTTCTCGCCGCGTGGTGCCAAGACAGCCTTCCCGCTTGCTAGCTCTCCCTGCGTTTCGCCCGGTATCCGCCGCGGCCACAAGATGCCTTCCTGATGGGACAAGCGCTCCTTCCTCGCCGGCGCTGAGGCCGCGTCGTGTGAGGCGTTATGCAACGCCGCAGCCGGTGGGCGGAGGCGAACCGCGGCCCCGCCACCAGTTTAGCGCGCAGCCGAACTTCGGCCGCCTTGACTCACGCATGCCGAGCCTGCCGCCGGGTAGCGAGAAAACTGGAGCGCTGGGCCAAAAACAGAACCGGCGACAGCGCTGTCGCGGCCCCGCCCCGAGCGGGCGTGCAGCGGTCGCGGCCGCGGTCCGCTGCTCCGCGTGCAACAGCAGCCCCGTCCCGCCGGGCCTCGGTTCGATGGGATGGGAGAGACGCCCTCTTAGAAATAAAAACAGCCTCCCTATCTGTGCGCCCTCATCCCTCTTTCAAAATCTTACCCCGTGGAGAGGCTAAAGATTCCCAAAAAGATGCGAGTAAATGTAAAAATGGTAACAAAACAAATTATCTCGCTTGATCGTGGGCCACATTGGCCGGCGCCGGGAGTAGGACTACGATATACGGGGCCCAGCTGGGAAGCTGGCAACATTTGAAGGTAACTGCGCAGTGGATACCAGAGGCATCCCGACACTCATCTGACGAGAGGACGCTTGTGCTAATCTTTCGGTGCTCTGAGCTCTCTGAATGCGCTCCAGCCGTTGTTAAGCCAAATGAAACGTTAGCTTGGGTACGTACTACTGGGCTTACATAGGGGAACCACAAGACTGTGGTGTACCATTTTCTTGCAAACAGAAGGCCTGATCAACAGTCTTTGAAACATTTCTGAATTTCCTTTTTTGAAGATATTTATGGATTGCCACGCTTTCATGTCACCGCTTGCTATCACTTTTTTTTTGTTCCTTATAAAGAGCACTCAAGGTCAGGGTTCTGAAACTCTCTATTTTAGGGTATTTTCGTGCCTATTTATGTTTATTGTTTCTTACATATCATGTCTTGTTTGCTTCTTCGTTTGCAAAAAAGCTATCGTTCACTTCAAGCAAAATCCTTAGGACGGGCCGAGGTTCTGCTCCTTCGATCAGGACAAGTGACGCAAACCCGAAACAACTAGAACGAAAGCAAAAAAAAAAAAAAAAAAAAAAAACAGCGCACGAAAGACTGGGACAAGAAAGGAGACAAACAACGCGCTTTCACTAATCAACCGGTAGCGTTTAGATCGATATAAAACAATTTTATCAATAACAATATAGCCGCACCCAACCACTAGAAGAATAATAACGTGTTTTCGGTGTTGCGGCGCAGGCGGGGGTATTTACTGCACGTTGAGGCGAGGTCCGCCGTCGCATACCGGCTGTGCCAACAGCGCCTCGATTCGCTCCGCCGTGACCCCCCCGCCTCGATGTCGCGTCTCACATTGCGAAGCACCTGACGCCGGTCCAACATTCCTCCGGGCCACCCTCCACAGCGGTGCTCATCGCGAAGGAGCTTGTGCGTGCATTTATTTCCGGCCCTATTTTAATCGGGAAGGGCCATTGCAGCTTCCCCTCCGCGCATGTTTCTCAGACGCTGCCATTTTGAAATCCAGCGCGCCTGCCAAACTACCGCTTCCCTCCTCCTGTTCTCTGCCGGGGCCCCAGCAGCAACTTCCTCTTCCTCGCTCCCTTCCGCGTCTTTCTCCACCTGACTCAGCCTCACTTAGGCGCCTCCATCTGCCGCCGGCCCTGGCAGCAACGGCAGCAGCCACCGTGAGGGAACAGCTAACGAATGGCGCCACTGCCATGACACGCACGTCTCGAGACTTCCGTACGCTCGAATATCCGCGATACCGTGGGGCTAAACACCCGAGTATTAAACACGCCGGCAAGTTTCGGGACGAGTGTCTTGCGCCTACTAAACTTGTGTGCTGAAACCGACACCATGGGGTACCAACACGGGGCCTGACGCGCGCGATACTTCCTGGCTGAAACGAGTTGGTTGTTTAAAAATCACAGTGTTGTGTTCTCTAATTATCTAAAAGTAGAAACTTGCTTCAATTTCTATTTAAGAAAAAAAAAAGTAGCTTGAGAATGCCTATAGTGGGCTGCATAATAGCTATGGCAGACCTAAATAATTTAAACATGATATGATGCAGGGAGAGGTAACCATAGCGACTAAGTTATTGTATAAAAAACGTAATCCCTTCGGATAGGACCATTCGCATAGCTAGCGACCGACGTGTCATGTTCACCTCGATCGGTAGACGAGTTGCATGAGCTGGTTGTGTGCTTTGCATGTATGTATTCTTTGACTGCGTTTTCTTCGCGAAATATGGCAGGGAAATCAGTTGGCCATCACCATCAGTTGGCGTACGTTTCCAGTAACTCTGCACATACAGTGAACACTCGCTTTAATGAAGCCCTCATGTCTAGAAAATGGCTTCGTTAGAAGTGGCTATAATTTGCTGCTCACGTACTCGGTGTGGCTGTCATAAAAAAACTTCGAATAAAGCGATTTTATTACAACGAGACTCCATGTGAGAATGCGCTGCTCGTTTCCACATCTGGACTTCACAACTTGGCAGCGACCCCTGGCGTTTTTACCCCAATTGGGTGAGGTTTATACTCTGGTGCCAACATACATTTATTTAAACTTGAGGGCTGCAAATACACTCGCATGCATGAATGCGCCTCTCCAGCAGTATCTATGACACGCACCGTCGCCCAGAAACGAATCTCTGGTGACGTCATCGGTATTGCTTAGCAATGGCGTACGTCAGTGCATAATTGCATTAGCAGCCCTTGGTGGAAGGCCTGGAATTTTTTTCCCCTACGTGACTCGTGGGGAGCTAAGTACCAAGTTAGGTGTTCCACTTCCTCGCATCGTCTCATTAAAAAAATCGAGTGAAGCTAATTGAACAAATTAAAAATGAAGGTTGCGAGAAGAAAAAGAGGCAGAAACTAACTTGAGGAATGCTTGGGACTGTTGATGTTGCGGGTGTTGGATGTGACGCTCTGAAGCTCCACACGAAATCGATGTTCCGTTAGACCAGGATGTGCCGCCATATGTCGTATGTGAAAGGTTTGGTTGCAATGATGCTTTTTTTTTTAAGAATAATGAAGAAGAGAGCGCAGTGCTCCTGGGCCATTGAGGCCACTGTGTGAGATCCAAGGCTTGTACCAATAAAGTACCTCGAAGTTTTGAATGAACTTTTGCCTGACCAAGTCACGTATTGGGAGAATTTATAGAACTTACATCAGAGAGAGACTGAAGTGAACTTCTCAAAGGCTTCTTTGCGGCGGCCTTGTATCGTTAATATCATGTGATCCGTCGCAGCGCTATACATCGCAAGCCTAGACCACTATAGCTTACAAACAAATCTCGAAAAAAGAGAGAACGCCAAGCGTCAATCACGGTCAGGTCAGCTAAAGAACTGTTGCAATGATGTCGCATTGGTTTCCCATGTAGCTCAATGCTCCCTGAGTCTTCAGAGATTTGATTTTCACCAACTTGGCGGTTAACGCCAAATTTTTGAAGCTGAGGCTTCAAATGGCCCTCTGAGAAAAAAGGCTGGTGGCTGTTAAACACAATAAAACGCCAAAAGGAGCGTTCCATAGCGCGTGCCACTGCTTGGGCATGCACACAGAGAGAAGGGAGAGGCATTGGAGGAAGGGGGGGGGGGGGGGGGCGTTTATCGTCCGCAAGGAGGTTATACTAAACCTCCTTGATCGTCCGCCGTAGCGCTCCATAACGCGTGCCTAAGAAATAAAAACAAAAAAACAAATAAAAGGAGTGTTCCATCGCGCATACTAAGGAGTGCGCATGCGGAGAGAGAGAGAGAGAGAGAGAGAGAGAGAGAGAGAGAGAGAGAGAGAGAGAGAGAGAGAGAGAGAGAGAGAGAGAGAGAGAGAGAGAGAGAGAGAGACGTCTGCAGCGGACGCCGTACAGCGTCCTGCGGAAGCGGCACGCGGCTGCTGCTCTCCTACGAGGCTGTAAGCGAAAATTGCTCTCAGCGCAAAACTCGAAAGAGCAGTCAGCGTCGTTCAGTTGGACATCTAAACTTTCGTATTCACAGCTCATAATAAGTGCCTAGGTGTCCCCGAAGATTTTTTTTTTTTTGTTCACGCGATGTTTATCTCTACCTTAAACTTACTCGCCAGGCACTTAATTCCGCCCTGCGGTCTTGCCATATTGTCACAGCTGACGTCACCGGACCGGTGACGAGGATTGTGCAAGTAAACGGCATTTTTGAGCGAGCTGTTCAAATGACAAAATGCGTCTAATGTGGAGTATTTACGCAGTGTTTACATTTATATTCAAAGTCTCTTAAACGAGTTATTATTGAAAATTAAGTATTGATTTGATGGCGAAAATGGCCTATTATTGTTGATTTTAAAAAGTCGCGTTGCTATTACGGGCGCAGAAAAACAAAAGTACGAGAACTGACCACTTCCCAGTACTCTACTCAAGTAACACTGGTTTCACAACAATAACGTCTCCTGTGGCACCTCGCACCCTACAGGAAGATTCCATAGGTCTACATCACCAATATGCCCTCGACGGATGAATACTAATAGTATAATCAACCATACTAATTTGACTATAATATCTGATATGCGATGGAGCCTTACGCAACACCACGTCCGCAGTGGGTGTAAATGTTTTAAACAGAACCTAAAGTTAGGCTTTTTCATTTTCTACATCGATCGCAGTGATTGGTCATCCGCGTGTGCTATAATGAATGCGATAAATGAATCAAACGTTGAATACCGATCATTTTGCCATCACTGGCGTCTCCTAAATGTGGCCGTTCACATAAGAAAAAGAGATAATTTTGTTGAAAAAAAAATAGAGCAGTCGGCCTGATGATACAAGTTCTGGCCACATACTCTGTGTCATAGAGGATGACAGGGAAAGACGAGGAAAATAGGTGGGTATGGCTATCCACAAAACATAGATGTCTGCAACATATACAGTTCGCGTGAAACAGTTCACCGAGCAGGAGCCCGAGTTTTTAAGCTAGCTGTCAAGCCACTGTTTCAGCACAGCCTCGACCGCGATTTTTGCACGCGGCGAGACTGGCCAGGGAGCCAGCAGGACGAACTCAGAGACATAACTTGGTCGTCTAGAAAGGCCAAAGTAATGCCCCGTGAAAGCTTTTGGTATACGCAAGCTAGTGGCTTAAGTTCGTGAATGTCTTGAGAAATGCTTGCCGCGGGAAGAGGATGCTGCACTCGCTCGCATCCTTGTTTGCCCCCGAATGTAGGCATTCGAGTGCGAGCTTCCTTCGCTAGAAGCCCAAACTGCGCATGTCCACAGCACGAGTGCATTCGAAACTGAAGGTTGTCAATGCGTGTTTCGGTCCTTAAAGCGACTACAGAAAGAAAGGTATCTACTCTATCTTTTCGCTAATGAGGTGCAGGTATCGAGGGCTTCGCGAGTTCTACTGTCTCTCATGTAGCAAGACATTGCGACCACCCGAAGATTTTCTTATAACTATTTCGCCGAACGGGGAATTTAAAAGCACCATACCTACACTACGCATTCGGTATGACAAAATCAATTTCTGAAAACTACCCAATACAAATATCATTGGTTGCGTAGCGAACCCTGAGTTAACACTTTGGTATTTATGCGCTATTGCAAAATTTTTTTTAGCAAATATTTAACTGGCCGAGCAAAGCCGAGTGCATCTATCGGTTGCACAATTAGTGGCAGTGTAAAACACCGAGCACGTGTTGGCAACAAATAAGTTCCTTCGTTTCGCTCTATTAGTTCCTGCAGCTTCTCTTGCACCTGTCGCGAGAGTTCGCGTCAACAGTATCTGGGGCGGCAAGATGGCGGGTCCCTAGGGAGACCTGTCGCCTGCGGGGACCTATCCGGAGGCGATGTCAAGGAATGACGTAGCCAGACCAAAACAGAAGGGGTGCAGTCGAGGTGCGCAATTCGGCTTTTTTTAGAACGGGAGTCGGACAGCCATCTCCCAGTGCAGCTGGAAGCGCCAGTGCTGGCACGGGCTCGAAAGCGGAAAAGAATAGCTCTGGCATGAGCGGACTGCACGAATCGCAACAAGCGCGAGCAAGCATAATTGCGCATAACGAAGCACCGCGCAGTTTCCAATATCCACGCGCCGCGCGGTGCAAACGGACGCGTTGGCCTGGATGAGACCAGCGAACATGTTAAATAATGCGATTTTTTTCTTGCTCAAGAGTAAATATTTACGACTCGCCGCTAAGCGAGGCGACGTCCAAAATACTGGAAGGCTTCACCCGCTATAACGTGTAGCGAGCAGGCAGTACGCGCTGCATGCACTGGATGTAATAATGCAATGCCGGTACAGTCCCGATGACCTAGATTCGTTGCACACTAAACGAGCACATGCCGTGGCATAGAAGTGGTTTTTTTATCTTTCCTGTGCACGCAATCGCGCAGTGCCTGCAGAGGCAGCGGGTAGCCCCAGCGCTCTGCGTGGAGCTGGCCCGGCTCGCTGTGGTTTGCGCCGCAGGTCGCACCCGGGAGGCGTACGAGTGGGACCTGAGGCCAAAGCACGGCGCGCAAGCAGCGAGGAATGGAAGTTGCACTTACGTGTGGGCCGGCTGCACGACCATCCCGGTTTCTGGAAGGCAAGCAGTGGAGAACGGTCAGCAGAGCAGACAAAGGCGCGCGCTCTGGACGGCACGCGAGGCGAGGCCAGCACTTTTGACGTCGCCTCGAGCCGATCCCGGGTAGTCTTTAAAGCAGTCCACGGTGTGGACTTACCGTTTCGAGTCGGAGTCTAGAGAGCGTCAAGCCCGGAGAGGCATCTCCAGACACTGGTCCCGAATTAGCCGGCGGGACGTTCCCGATGCCCGACGCATGCGCCCCTGACAGGAAATGACGCGGAGAGCGCCCCCTTGCCGACTATTTTTGCCCCGGTGTAAGCTTACGCCGCCGCCATTTTTGGAAGCGCATTTCTGGGGGCGGCCGCACTTTCTGCCCGCGTTTCTAGGGTTTCGAGCGCTGTTTACTAAGGCGCGTATTTTCGGCGGCACCGGGTCCCGATTGACGATCAGTCGCATCTCTCATGCTCGCCGTGTCATCGCGCCCATGGTCCAGTCAGCGTTTCCGGTCGCGTGGCCGCAGGGCCCTTTTTTCGGCGGACTAGAGCAGCGGCGGCGGCGGTGGTCCCGGAATAGGCTGCCGCCCTTGACAGCTACTGACCGAAGACGGTGAGCCTGCAGCAGGCGCTCGTGTTGCCCACCAGGTTGGACGCCGTGCACACGTAGACGCCCGAGTCCTCGGGGAACGCCTCGTGGATGCTGAGCCAGGCGGTCCAGGGGGCCGGCCCGGACGGCTGGTTCACCACGTGGTCCGGCCCGTGCACGGGTTGTCCGTCCTTGAACCAGCGCAGACGCGGCGCCGGGCAGCCGGTCACGAGCGCGCGCATCGTCGCGGGAAGGCCCTGCGCCACGCACACGTCCTCGGGGCCCTGCAACCGGCAGCGAGCTCGGCACGTGCGGCGCAGGTGGATTCGCGTGCCGCCCTCACCTGCAGGAAGACGGGTGCTGAGACGCGCTGCCCCGTCGCCGGGTTTTCGGCGATCACCACCGCCTTCTTCTTGGGGCTCCAGACGGGGCTGGACGTCCGGGTGCGAATGATGGAGCGGGGACTCTGGAATTGGCCCGTCTCGAGGCAGAAGCTGGTGCGCACGGACAGCGGCTCGAACAGCGACGGCCGGCTCTCTTCCGGCTCGGCGTGGATGGGCCTGCTGCCCGGCGGCGGGCCATCGTACTTGGGCTCCAGGATGTCGAATTTGGGCTCCTGGGCTACCGGGATCGGCTCGACGCGCCACGGGGGCCCCGCCGCGCGGCTGGCCCGACAGGTGCTCAGCTGCAACGAAAGGGGACCCCGTCGCGGCCTCTCACCGGCGCCGGCAAGTGTGTGCGCGGAGCGTGTGTGTACGCACTCTGCCGCAAGCAGCAGGCCCATCTACGTGCGGCGCAAGGAAGCGACACGGCAGCCACGTGTGTGCAAGATGCTCGTTTCGTTTGGGAAGGAGACGACATGCAACACACATAGAACACGAAGCATGGCTTTATTTCACATCGACGTTACAACCTTGACGATTATTTTCTTTTTGGTCAAGACACCGGTGACAAGCATGCTACACTGAACACTCAAGGGTGGGCGGCCAGGGGAGGAAGGAGAGCGCTCCGTTCCGAGCCAGACATACGGGTGACACAACGAAGAGCACCACCACAAAGCGCGGACAAGAGCGGTGCTTTGAGGGCAAGTCTCCGTGCCTGGCTGGAGCCGGGTAAGTGCTAAGCTAGGAGGGGACGCCTGTGCGCGGCACCCCAGGTAGGCCTGCTACTTGCGGAATTCCCACTTGTAGACCAAGGGCCCCCTCACCTCTTTGGTTTGGGTCTTGGTAATCTCAGTAACCCTCTTCGTCACGCGGCGTGTAACTTCCTCAGTGACCTTGTCCTTGGCGCCTGCTTGATCCACCACCTTGGTGGTCTTCTCTTCCGACACCTCGGGTGGCATTTCGTTCACCTGAGTCACCTCGGTCACGCGCATTTGCAAGTCTCCCGACACAGCCAAGCCGCTCGAGTCCTCGGGCCCCCCTCGAGGCAGCTTTGTCTCGTACACCTTCACTTCGCGCGCTTGGTGGATGCTGTCATCGTGGACCTGCACGTTGTCGGTGCCTTCGTCGTCTTCGTCGAGCACCACCAGCTTAGTGTGCGCCACCACAACACCGTTCGGGCCTTGCACGCGCACTTCCAGGTCACCGGAGTCCTCGGGGAAGGCCTCCGAGATGGTCAGGCTGAACACGGCCAGTGATGTCCCGGCCACGTTCTCCATTGACTTAGTCAGCCGGAAGTCCGGTGAGTCGGTGATGGGTTGGCCCGAGCGGAACCACGAGGCGCTCAGCTGGCCGCCGAGTGGCTGGACACCGGCAACACTGAGGCACACCTTGGTTCCACTCTGCACCACCAGTTCTGGGGGCAACGAGCGCGCCAGGCGCATCTCCGACCCGCTCCGTGACACGGTCTGCTGCGACGTCCTTGACACGGCCATCTGGGTTGACGTATGGACCGCCTTCTGCACAGACACAGTAGCCGTTCGTGTTAGCACCCGAGCATCGCTCGGGCGCAAAAGAGCCCTTACCTGAACTTGTCGAACGTTCACTCTGCAGCCAGTGCGCGTGCGGCCTCCCGCGTTGCTGGCCTCCACTTCGTAGTGGCCGCTGTCGCCGCCCACCGCCGTGGGGATGAGCAGCTTCACCGTTCCGTCAGGATCGTGGCTGACCTGCGTATGGGCACGTTCAAGGCTTCGAAGCCGAGCCGGTTCGGCTCGCACCTGGCAGTCGTTGCTGACGACCACCTCCCGGCCGTCCTTGAACCAGTGCACGAAAGGCGGCTCCGGCGCCCACACCTTGGCACTGAGCACCACCCGCGCGCCTTCGTCGGTGTTGACGTCGCGCAGAGGCTCCAGGAACACGGGAGCCGAGTGGGGTACTCGGAGGACGCACTCCGTGTAACAGCTGCCCATGCGGTTGACCGCCGAGCAGCGGTACGTCCCCGCGTTCTGAGCGCTCACGCCGTTCAGCACCAGAGAACACCTGTCGCCCCGGAAGAGCAGTCGAACCCGCTCCGACTCCTTCACCAGCTGTCCGTTGTGGTACCAAATCACCTGCGCCAGTTCAATTCAATTCAAGTCTATCTTATTTCAATAATTTATACGCGCTTACAAATTGGGTTGAAATACAAACGGAGGTCCCAAGGCCGGAGCCGTACGCGGGGCCTCCGATGATGATACACAAAATAGATAGTACATGCGACAAATGTTACAATGCAAAAATAAAACAAGGAACAACACACCGAACTGTAGAAAAACAAGTACAACAACGTCAGCAACGGGTCAAAATCATGAGAAATATAACCGAGAGGATACAAGAAAAGTGAAGGCAAAACATATACTCATGGCAACAGTTAAATGTCGGGCAGCTATAGTTTATTTGTGCAGATTTAAACTTTTAGAAGGAATTTGTCCTGGTATTGGTGGGTAAAGAATAAAAAACGATGTCGCCAAATATTGCATCGTATATTTACCGTAAACAGTTGGAATGTTAGGAAGCAAAAGTTATCATGACTCGAACAACGCGTATTCTTCGTATATGAGATCATGCGAACCGAGAAAACGATTAATAAATGTTTATGATTCAGGATGTTGAAAAATAAGATACCGAAGCTGTAGCGATAAATTTGAGTTGTTGAAATAACGGAAACACGGATGATGGTGTGTTAGCAGAATTGATAACGCGAATAGTTGTTTCTGTAATGCAACACGGGGACACTGGTGAGTGGTACACAAGCTGCCCCATGATGTAATACAGCAGCTTAAATGGCAGCCAACGAATGCAAAAAATGATCCTTGAAGGGTTTGAACGTTCAAGTATGTGCGGGCACCAATCAATGCCGTGAGGCCGTAAGATGTCAACTACATGGTCATTAAACTTCAAATTAGAATAACTAACAACACCTAGAAAGTTAGCACAACTACAAAGGGCATTATTTTTAGATGATTTAGATTTGGGAAGCAGGACGAGCTCCAGGAAGAATGAAATATGAAGCAGGTTTTGCTAAAGTCATCAGATGGCTTATTTGTCAAGCCCCAACGCTTCGTTGAAGACAGATCAATTCATAACTTAAGACTAAGTTATTATATTGATATCTGAAGAAAAGACAGAACTATCTTTTCTTCTGACATTAATATTTCAGATAATTTGAAGTTAATATAATTTGAAATTTGAAGAGGCTTTTTCACGGGGCTTTCGCATCTGTGTTGTATACTCCGATGCCACAAAGCTCTTTGTGTCAACGGAGTATACAACACAGATGCGAAAATTCCGTGAATCATCCCCCTGTTCTCACGCCAAAGAATAAAAAATGGCGGTGACTCTCTAAGCCGCTCTGCGTCTTGTATAGACCTCTCCAACTTCTTCATCCAAGGACCAGTACTGTAATCAGTAGGTTGTGCTAGCGGCACTGTAATTAAATCAAGCGGGAGAGCAATATAACTGCGCCTGGGCAACACAGCCCGAAACGTGTCCCGAACCTACCAAAGCTTAAAGATTGAGAACGTCTATGCCGCGTACCTCACCCAAGTGCAAGGAGAGCGTAAAGAATGACCCCGTTGCTTTTAGCACAGTACTGCCGTTGGCCGTCGTCATAGCATTTTGTCTGCGCTGAGATTCCCGCTCTGAAAAAAAAGGGATGTGCTTCACCGTGGACTACAGGTCACCGCATGCGATGACACAACTGCTAAAACTGCGGACCACATCTTGCCCTGGCGTCCCAACAAATTTGCAGTCCTTCGCTAAGGTGGTTTTTGCCGTACGGTCCGAAGGTGCTGTTCCTTAGCCATATCGTTCCTGTCCTCAAGCCACTCTTTAGCCACACTATAAACCTCTCTCCACACTCCCTCCCCTTCACCGTTCCCTATTCGTTGGAGAGCTGAATCGCTCCGCCTGCAAATCTTGCGGTGCTATGGCCCGAACTCGTGAAGCATACAACTTCTGTGTTGGACAGACAGTCGCCTTCATTGCACATGCCAGTACCGCGCCTTCATGTCCAATAAGCCCGAACTCCACCGTTACCACCCATGGATCAAACTCCCCCGATTCGGACATAAACTGCGTAATAAAGTTATCTCTCTCCCACTTTTAAATAGGCCGGGCAGTGGAGTTCAGAACTTCAGTGTTGGCTGAATATTGTTGAAGTTGCGGCCTACAAAAACGGCCGCTGTTTTTTTTTTGTTTTTTTTATACAAATTTTCAAGCCAGCGGTTGTACTAGTATCACAGCATAGCAAATCAAAGGCTTATATGTAGATGTTTCGGCCTCTTCATGGGAGCCTTCTTCATAATAAACATCTCTGTGAACAAGGCTGCCGCAGGAATGTACATGTTTGACCCCATTGTTAAAGGTTGCGGTAACATTGGTTGTGGACGTGGAAAAGTTGCGAGGGTATCAAGGCAATTTCAGCCGGTAAAACTTGATAACAGTAGCGCATAATTAGACCAGCCCCTTCGGTCGCCCTTCCTACGCTTGCGTGCGCATTCTCTTTTTTCCGATTCCCGTAAAAAAAAAGCCAAACAAAACAAGAAATGAATTATGACTTCGGCTCATAATTAATAAATCAGAAGCTTATGTTGCAACTTGAGTCCGTAGCGAAGTCAATGTACAGCATTAAAAAAAAGATACACAACGTTATTTAACGACGACGGGGCTTCCTGGAATTTCAAGCATTTTTTTTTTGCGCTGCTCAATTCTAAGACCAACCAGCTTGCATCGCTAGTTATATCATACAAAAACATACAGCGCTCAAAAGTTCATTTCACGTATCATGTTCTGCCCTTTTTTTAATGTTTTTGGGCAATCGTATGCCACACAGATATTTGTGCAATTGTATGCTGCAATGTCTTGGCACCCATTCGATCAAAAAATCAGTTCATTGCTCTTTTAAAGAAATTTGTAAGGAGATGCAGTACGACAATCAATCAATCAATCAATCAATCAATCAATCAATCAATCAATCAATCAATCAATCAATCAATCAATCAATCAATCAATCGATCGATCGACAGATTGAAAATGTATGCCTCCTCGTCCAACAAACACATGCCAATGAGCCTCAGATCCTTGTACCCCTGAAAAAGCGTTCAATAATCGTCATCATTTGGTTACCGCGCTGCTTCGGCTTTAAGACTGAGATGAGCCACATCGCAACGCACCGAAGGGTTTGAGTGCAATCATGCGTTAGAGACCACCACCATCCGTAAAGTTGCATTCGCGTTCGAGAATACATCCGCTGCACTAAGCACAGACCACTTTGGAATAAATTCGTCCCGATTAGTGGGCTGTCATCGCATGGCTTGACCACTGCGCTGCACAGCGACTCCATTCACGCATTCCTTGTGCGTTGAATAAGGGCATGATGTCGAATACATTTGCAGCGCGGGCGATAATTACACCTACCTGTAGACTACGTACAGGCTGTAAAAGGACAGGAACACATCTTAGTTAGCGCGCTTGCTTTCAACACTGTGCGTATTCTCCCTCTGGGTGGGAAGACTTTAAACTGTGAGTGCCATGGACGTTGTGTTACATCTGGTCGTGTCGCATGGCCCAGTTGTTCACTGGTAGTTTGTGAAGTACTCAAACCTCAAATAATATCTGGCAGTTGTAGTGAAGCAATATTTTTCAGTTAATATGCAAGTTGAGACTTCCCTAGAAGAAAAGACTGGAACATCTCTTTGCACAGGTGTGGTTGTTTCTGCGCGCAAAAATGCTGTATTTCCAAGCGGTGAGATTTCGTTCGTGCCTTCGCCAGATAATGTATGTCGCTATTAGTTAGCTAGGCGTGTGGATTCATAGGGGTTCTTATAGAAAAAAAGAATGAAGAGATGATCATTTTAGCTGCCAGCAATGCTGAAATCGTATGAGTGCGAGAGCCGCTTGCCAGTAAGGTAGATGGCAGCTATACAAGCAAGCCCGGCGTCCCGATGTAGCTGCACCGGTTAACGCATCCACCGGAGGTTGAGGATGATGCTCTTACCGCGGGATCCAATCCTACGATTTCACGATTTTTTAACCCTGTTTCACTTGATGGGTGTCGAATCATTGCAAATAAAAATGGGAACATTAGCGACGATTTGTTGGGTGCTGACATGGCTTGTTCGATTTTCAAAAGGATGCATTTAGAACTAAGATGTACTTTTAAACCACCACCGATTTTACTCAAGGAACAGATCGTAGAGACACGCAAACGAGTTGCGCCGCGTATTTCTGGAGTCTGTCCATTGTACACAAAGCGACAATGCTTTAGAAGCGTGAACGACTTACAAGCGATCCTCCACCGAAGCATTCCTAGAATTTAAAATTTCTGTTTCTGTTTCCTTTTTATCGTTCTCCCCTTGTTGTTCTTTGTTTGTTTATTTTGTCGCGATATTTTCAACCCCAAACGAACACACACAAAAAAAACTTGCTTCTAAGCTCATGCGTGGTACGGAAAGAGGCAGTATGACGTTTCGAAAGGGCGCGAGAAATGCAGAACGCGGTTGAGACCTCTGGTTCGGGCCGGCCAACAATGATGCATTCCAGCGTGGTGGGGTCCGGTCCGGGCTTGACTTCCAGGTCTTCGAGAGCCTTGAGCACGCGCGGAGGCTCCGGAGGAGGCACGTCCCTGCACCGGCGTTACGTAAGCGACTATGCAAGGGCGCCGGGAAAGAAGGGCGCAATTTTGTAACCGCAAAGAAGGAAGCCGAGCAGACCGGCGTCTGGGAGCACTCACTCAGCCACCTTCACTTGGCAGGAGCAGGCCGTCTCCCCGGCTTTGTTTTTCGCCACCGCGGTGTACGTGCCAGAGTCGGTTTCGACTGCGCCAGCGAGCACGAGCCGGGCCTTGCCTAGCTCTTGCGAGGGCTGCAAAAAAAAGAAGGGAGGGCGTCGCTCAACACCTGGCAGCTAATAAGAAAGCCTTAACAGCGGGCGGAGGTCTGGTGATGTGAGTGGTTCATTAGAAACAAAAACGCCAGGTAGCCGGAGCCTAGCCGGGCGTGTGTATGCGTAGCCAACGCCTTGTTGACGACAAGGCCTCTCTATCAGGTGGGTGTTGCTGCTGTTTGGCGTGGCGCGCGTACCTTGGCGGCGTCGCGGACGGGCAGCAGGTCCTTGGACCACGAGACGCGCGGCTCGGGCTGCCCCTGGACGCTGCACTCGAGGCGAAGCTCCTCGCCGGGCTGCAGCTGGACGGTGGCCGGCAGCGGCTGCGCGAAGGTGGGCTCCGTCATCACCGTGTGCGTCGTGTGCTCCTCCAGGGCCTCGATGAACACCTCCTCGAGCGCGTTCTCCCGCGCTTGCTCTGAGGACGACGGAGAAGGAAAAGAGATGCGTGATGCACGGAAGGCCTAACTAGGCGTTCCTCTCAGTTGCACTTGTCAAAGTTAATTACCACCTTTTAAATCACACGACTTCGACACGCATACACGTTCGAGCATAATAAGTGTAGTTTTAACTAATTGGACTGGTAAATCGGCAACTGTAATCGGACTATATTTTACACTTCCATGGTACCATGGAATATCGCTAGCTTCACACCACTGCTTGCTGGCACGGATCATTAACCACACGAGGCAAGGTTGTCTCCAGCAGGACGCTCTCATTGCTACATTCCGTCATTTCTTTATGCAGCTGGGCCTTGCTGAATTTCGCGCAACGATGCCCTTGGTATTTTCATGCCAGATTGCCCAGAATGACGCGAATGATTGTACTGTTTTTATCTGGACCTGGGAAACTTTGCCCGCCCAGTTTACGCTTTATTCTGGGCTTTTGTTTGCACTTGGTTGGGACTCATTATAAGGCATGCGGTTGCTGCATGCGTGAAGATAGGCTACCAATATTTTGTACGAACCCCGCCTTCGCATGGTTACTATAGCTACATGCTGCTTTATTCACACGCCTTGGTCCTTATACGCCTTGGTTTTTTTTAATAAAATCTCTCTCTCTCTCTCTCTCTCTCTCTCTCTCTCTCTCTCTCTCTCTCTCCTCTCTCTCTCTCTCTCTCTCTCTCTCTCTCTCTCTCTCTCTCTCTCTCTCTCTCTCTCTCTCTCTCTCTCTCTCTCTCTCTTGGACACAACCGCGAAAAGCGAAAAGTCACGGAGTTGTTTTTTGTTTTCATGTGACAGCGAGAAAGGTTGCCACATTCGGACCGACATCCAAGAAGTGCATCACGCATTGCTTTAAACCTCAAAAGTGCGGATTGGAGGAAACGCTGCAAGTGACTTTGTTCAAGTGAGTTCACGCATTAAGGGTTCAACATGGTAGATAAGCTGGTATTCGAGGGCTCCAGTACTGCGCCCTAATATAAAGGAGGCACGGCGTGCCACTGGCTGTTTCTTGCATTGCCAAACGCCGAGTAAGACGGTGTACTCTTCCCGGGAAAGTGTCAACAAATGACGCTCGGGGCGTACCTCGAACGCTAAGGCGGCACGACGTTTCTGCCAGGCCGGCAGCGTTGATGGCCTTGCAGGAAAACTTGGCCGAGTCATCAGCCAGCGTCTCTTCTATGGTGAGCTTCTGCTCCGACGTGCCGTCTTCCAGTTGCTGGCTCGTAGTGACGTAGTCGGAATTTCCCCGGATAGATACGCCGTCCTTGTACCACTGGACCTTGAACGCAAAACGAGGACGGGGCCATTGAAACTGGGGCTACGGGAGATATCCAGATTTTGTCTAACTGCATCACCTTGCGTTCGGTTTTGCGCTGCGTTATAGTTCCCACGCAGCAACGCCTCATCGCACTACACATACTGCTACAGCCGCACTCTTTTGGCGGCCTAGGGTTAGGCATATTCGTCAAAATTAAGCCTAATTATGCAACTAAGATCCCCTCCATCATTTGTTCTTGTTCCATCAATGGGAGGAAGAAGCCTCCTAAATTGCGTTCATGCGTGCGTGCGAGCGTGCACGTGCGTAATGGCGTGCCACTGGCGTATATGCGCCCCCATTCCCCGAACCTAAAACGGACTACCTGCTTACTATCAGATAAAACTTGCAAATACAGTTAAATCTGGATGTAAGGAGCGTCTGCGTTACAAATTCCTCGATTTAACGAAGTTTTCAACTCCCCATTGTCAGCCCCATTGAAACCCACGTGTTTGCGACCTTTATATAACGAAGGCGTTGCGACGGTTAACCTTGATGTAACGAAGTCGCTACGCTGATGATCCATTGTTTTTCGCACTTTTTCCGAAAAATCGGCTGGCGAAATGCACTAATTTAGCGAACTTCCCCCTCAGGGCTAACTACCGCGCGTTTCCAGTGTCAGTGCGGTGTCGGTTAGGTGCTACGCCTGCTTGTAGGCGTGTATTCGCACTGCTATCTGTAGTGCGGTTCGTCGGTAATTAGTTCTGCTGCCAAAAAAAAACGAAAAGTTTTGTCTTTTCAATTCCAGCTCGCAATTTTAAATGTGACTCTCCGCCGGCGAGAAAGAACGTCGCCTCCCGGCACAGTATCCCAGTATCCCTGTATCCCTGTATCCCACAGTATCCCTCTCAACAATTTTGAGTGCGGCAAAATGCATCAAGTTCGCTAAAAGGCGCCCTTTCAGCGTAATTTTGGTCCTTGAAGCGGGTTAAGGCACTGAAAAGCGTTAAAAGGTAAAAGTTATACCTAAGTTACGTTTGTGAATACAGGGGGTAAGTGACCTCGCTTCTCTGGAGTCCTGTGTAGTGACTAAGTTCGTGGGAAAGCAGCAGGCGCAAACCACGCAGTTTTTCACTGTGGAATAAATCCTTTAAGGGTTAATTAACCATCACTGATGTCTAGCATTTTGGTTTCGTTTCTGCTTCATTCACGCTAGCCTTAACCCGAAACCTGCATGCAACAAAAAATTGCTATTGTTGTCAACTTCGTTATATCCAGGCTTAACTCGAATTATTTTTCTGTCGCAAGCTATGTGCCAAGCTTGCGCAGCTCTTATGTCATATCTTACCCCTACGATGAGCCATATTGCAATACCGCTTAAGAAAAACCACAAGTCATGTAGCGGACACCCCCTGCATCCCGAAGTTTATTTTCAATTTTTCTTCTTGCATTACTTGTTTTGTTCGCGTTTTAAATTCTCAACATTTTCCCCTCCTTCCATACCACCCCCCCCCCCTCCCACAGTGATACCCTGCATAGGCCACTCGTATTTACCTCTCCGCATTGGCGTCTGTTAAAAAGAAAGATCACGCTTCACAGACCCTTGTAGGCCATTACAGCGGTACCGCTGGCTAAGAGCTGAATGCTTGACTTCTTAAACTCATTCCTTCTGCAGGCTTTTTTCTAATGTTTTCAGCTGTAAGTTCCAGGATTCAGCGTTCGTTATTTCTGGTGTTGATTGATTGTGGGGGTTTAACGCGCCGACGCAACGCAGGCGATGAGGCGCGCCGTAGTGGAGGGCTCCGGATTAATTTTGACCACCTGGGGATCTTTATCGTGCGCCGAAATCTCGTACACACGGGCGTTTTTGCTTTTCGCCTCCATCAGAAAAGCGGCCGCCGCGGCCGGGAATCGAACCCGCGACCTCGTGCTCAGCAGCGCAACGCCTTAGCCACTGAGCCACCGCGGCGGGTGTTATTTCTGGTGTTCGCATACATCACGTTGACGTATATATCCCGCTGGGTATGTCACAACTTGCATACATAAATAAATTTCTCTTCATCATTAAAGGCATCCCTCCTCCCGCATACATAAATGCATGGACAGCCCGTACCCGCAAAAACGGGTTGGCCAAAATTTGAAATAATTTAAATCAATAAGAATCAATCAATGCCAATCAACCAAATATTTTAATCAAAATCGCTTCAGCTTGCGCTGAAATTCTTAGCACATATTTTGTGGTTGTCCTTAACCGTATATTCGGAGAGCACCACATACCGACAAGTGTGCGGGGTGTCAATGATTGATAAAATGGCTAATCAGATAAGTTCAATCAATAAAGAATCGACCCGCAGTTTCAATCAAGCATTCTCAATCAACAAAACCTATCAATCAATAATAGTTTCAGCTGATGTTTACAGTCGCATGAGGTAGTCGCTCGAATTCCTTGGGATGACGGTCGTATGATGGTCGAATGACGGTCGTTAACTATTCAGAGTTATTGTTTTAGTCTAGGTGGCGTAGGCCATGTTCTGGGGTCTTACTCCGCTTTACGAGCATTCTCTTTGTTTCTTTTTAAGGAGAAGAGTGCGTTAAAAAGTTTTTTCTTCCACCATCCTTCCCACCGTTTTGCTAACGTCGGCTGTGACGACACACTAGGCAATCCGCACGGTAAAATGAAGAGGATCGCTAGCACGTTTTAAGGGTACAACCTGTGCAGAAACAAACAAAAATTTGACATAGACCTTGAAATAAGTTAAAATCATCACTGCGATAGCTGGCCGTAAATGGCGCGCGGTGTTTTCTCTTCTATTGCCAATTACGGGTGATATAAATAAAACCCTAGATTTCCGCTAAATATTTAAATAATGGACTCACAGGTTAACCTACACAACACGGCCACAAATAAGACATCGACGAGTCGCAGTGTGCATTACCGTTGGTGGCGGGTGCCCGGCGAGGACGCATACGAGGCTGCACTTGGCACCGTCCTGTACTTCGACGTCGTCAAGAGGCACCACGAACGACGGTCCGCACACTTCCTTTGTTTCCTGGGTTCAGAGAAAGATGGGCATGGCGGTATGCATTCCAAATAAAAATTGACAAGTTCTTCTCTTCTTTTGATCAGGCGAGAACTAATCAGTATTTTTTTTTTTTACTGTTACCTTTTTTCAGAGCGATGAGGTACCAAGTTATTACACACCCTGTTTCTACCGACTTCGCATTTAGGCATGCAATGAAATCGTTGCAGCGGTTTTCATACGTGAAACAGCTCAAAGTGAACAATTACGGAGTACACCTATAGGTCTGCTTATGTGTGAGTGTGACAAAGCATAGGTATGCTGTGCGGTTTAGCGAGATTCGTTTTTAACCCCACCACACACATTCGCCCGCAGGAGCCGCCGCTGCAGGAGATGTCGCAGAAGCCGCATACGGCCATTCCGACCACTTGCATGTTTATAGACATGGTACTAGTCGATGTCGAGGCAGAGAGCAGCAGAAGTGGCTGGTGTACGAAGATCGGCGAGGCATGTGCTGAAATCCCGCGTACTCCCATCATCGCAGCGTAACGTTATAGGCCTAACGCCAGGACAGCGCATACCCGTCCTCCTGTGCAGTTCGGCTGGCCCCATGGCAACGATGACGCCGCTGCGCACGCTCCTTTATAAAGCGAAGCTTGATTAGGCTAAGGGTCCCCGCATATTTCTTATGCGTGTGCAAAAACACGAATGTAAACGGAAAACGGCTGTAAGTCTTGTTTCACCGAAACTTTCCCCAAAACAGTTTTATGACAATTGGCCGCTAAAAAAACTCTCATTATTGCGACTTTCGTTTGGCCGTCGTCATTAGTTCGTTTAGAGTGAAGTTTTAAACGTGTATACAGAAGTACGGCCTGCTGTCAATACACACGCATCTACAGGAGGAGTATGGATACAGAAAACGGCTGTGAAATTTTCCAGCAACAAATTATGTGACCATTAGTCTCCAAGACAACTCTATCCTTAGGCGGAGTTTCATTTACTAGTCGTAATTAGGTAGTTTACAACAAAGGAGTTCCTACCATTGTGAGAAATACTGTGACACCCGTGTCGCGTACAAGGTGGTACGACGATAATTGGAACACTTTAAACCTTTTTCCACGGCGAACCGCCGATGTATTTCCGCTCAAACTTCACACGAAGGTCGCATTTTGTGGTATATTTTGTTTGAAACCGGGAACAACGACGGTACTTACCTGTTTATTCTGAAAATAAATAAAAACGGTTTTCGCCTATGGGAAAATGGCGGCCGATTTGGACGTGCGAGCCAGCGCAAGCTGATCTTGGAACGACGGTGCCACCTGCGGTATGCAGAGCGAAACGGACTATGGGGATTCATGGTAGTAAGGAGCCAAATGAGGTAGCAGACGATCAGAAATTCTCTTTCGTCCCTAGTTTACGATCATCACAAATAGTTGCATAACAGATAATACCAAACATAATAAAATATTCCTACGGTTCATCGTTGCCAATAAACGTTGGATTTGTTTTTTTCACCTTCTTTCATATTTTCTGATCGTCTGCTACCCCATTTGGCTTCTTCCTGCCGTGAAGGAGCGCGAATCCACATCGTCCGTTTCGCTCTGCATACCCAAGTGGCGCCGTCGCTCCAAGATCAGCTTGCATGGCTCGCACGTCCAAACCCGCCGCCATTTTCTCATACACGAAAATCGTTTTTATTTATTTTCAGAATAAGTAGGTAAGTACCGTCGCTGTACCCGGTGTCAAACAAAATAGACCACAAAATGCTACCTTCGTGTGAAGTTTGAGCGCGAATAGAGCGGCGGTTCGCTCAGGCAAAAATTTCAAAGTGTTCCAATTATCGTCGTACCACCCTGTACTACGCAGCTTCGCTGGTCATCTACCTTCACAACGTGGAGAGACTCATCATTTTTAAATATACTGCTGGTAAGAAACACGTTGCGTCTGCTCCTCATGGGCTTGTAAGGTGTTGCGGGCAAACGCCCTTGTCAAAAGGGGTCAATGCCCTACGGCTGCGCACAATCGAAACGCTGCCCCTCCTTGGGGACGGTCGTGCCATTCACCTTTCTTTCGATGGGCTGGGGCGGCGGCGCTGCCATTGCCTCCTTGTGAAAGGTTCGCCACCGAGACGTCAGCTCCTCCAGCTCCATTCGCGCAGTGTCAGTCTGCAGGCGCGATGACGTACAGAGGACCTCGATCCTTCTCTCCAGGGACTGCACGTGTTAAGAAAGGCGATTTTACAGTCCGCCACGGAAGCAGGTGACCCTGTAGGGCTAGAACTCCGTGCAGTTGGGTGAGACGTGGATCTCATTTAAACCAAGACGACTCCCACGCACCTAGATGTCTGCAGAGACTGCTGAACTGCGCCTCAAGCCTGTAAGCCTCGACACGCAGTATCACTGTCACAAACCTCGTCGAAATGTCCTGTCCGAGAGCGGCAGCGAAGGTATTATCGTTACCTTGCATTGTACTCTCGTTGCCAAGGGATTGAAAGCAAACCAGAGTGCTAACGAAAAGGCGCGCAGTCCTCTCCAGCCACGTCGTACGAGACTCCTCACCGCCTCCTAACTCCGCCACAGACGAACCAACCATATCCGAACCCCTGTACGAGCCGGGCAGAAAACAGAGTTGGTAGTGATTTAGGAAAAAAGGACCAGGAATCACCATCCCTTGTGACCCTAGGCGGGGCAGGTGCTGTTGTACAGGCTCCGTTTCGGCTTCGTCCTCAGGCCGCACGTGCTCAGGCGGTGGCGAAGACACCAGACACTACGCGGAGACCAAGCTCGTGCTGCTGTTTCATAATCATCCGCACCCCCCTACAAGACATAAGATCCGTCGACTCAAGCCGGCCTGCGGCGCCATTGGTCGGACTGCGGCCTGGCTACACGTTTGACCGCAGCCAATTCGTTCTTGGACTGTCAAGCTGGAGCTCTTAACCGGCAACGACACCTCCCGGTGCTTCAGGTGTGTACAGTCCCAAGAGATCCAACCCGCGTCAGGCTCACCGGACTAAAACAAGTCTGGAGTTGCTCCTAGCTTTATCCAACAAAACTGCCTCCCTATAGAGGCTGTGATGCACTTTCTCTCCTGCTCGCTCTTCCCGTATCAAGCCACCGGGAACTGCATAATACATAGCATGTAGGTGGTATTCGGGAACACAGAGAATGCGGTCACAGTTCCGTACTTCTAGCTTCTAACTGTGTGGAGGATGTCCCCATTGCACCTCTGCCCACCGATTCGAGCTTCAGTGGTCTCCTCCTTCGTGACGTTGTTGTCTTCTACCGTGAGTCGACGCTACGGTGGTCGTGGCGCCATAAAACACGGCTTAATCATATCATGCTTTCGACCCTTTTCACGAGCCGAGAAACCGTCATTTTAACGCGACAGTATTTTTGTTCGAGGACAGACAGCCAAAAAAACCCAGGCCAAAATCACTGTGGGTATTTAAAGACGCAGGGAGCCTATAATTGGTGCACCACTGCACGCAGGATATTACAGGGGTGAATCATGTTACGCGAGAGCTTTCTTTAGACACCCCCACCGGTTTTAGCGCGAGAGCGTTACTAAACTCCTTCAGAGGTTTTCCGCGGGATCTAGCCGTGCGCTATCAGCCCTGCTCATCAAGCGTCCGCGGAAGGACGTCATCACCGCCAACAGTACACGACGACGCGGACGCCAGAAGCGAGAGCCGGTTCGAGGCTAGAGAGCGGCAACATGGAGGCAGAAAGAGGAAACGCGCTCGTAGACTCGCCAGCAATGACACTAAAGGCGCAACCACATGCGACGTTTTGGTCGCGTTTGGAGACCGTCCGCGGCGACGCGCGTTCAGCGCGCGCCACCAAATACACAGCAGCGCGCTCGGAGCGCCGGTGTCTGCGCATCCCAGATTTTCGGTCCGTTTTCGACGTCTGCGCCGGATGTTGCTGTCCTCAATTTCCGGTCCCCCTCCGCACGCAACATGGCGGCTCTTTATTTGGCGGCTCTTTAGCACTTTATTTAATAGAACATCAATTTAACGTGTTTTGTTTGTTGAAGTTTTGATTATTCTTCAGTTTATTAAGAATGACTTAAACAGAACGATGCTGCCTTTACCAAAGTAAGTCTGGCAACTTGGATCGGAGAAGCGCTCTTCGCGCGTCTCATGTGGTTGCTCGCCCTCTCCAACGCCCGTTCCGCGTCGGCGCCAGGCGCCGCAGACGGTTGCAAGACGCGGCCAAAACGTTGCATGTGGTTGCGCCTTAAGGGCGTATTCTGAGTTCCTCCTCCACTCAATTTGCTCCCTCCACTCGACTGAGGGGAGGTTTCCACATTGCTTATGGATGGGGAAATCAATTTCAAGGATCTCCCCCACTTGAGGTTCGAGTGGAGGAAGGATTCAGAATACCAGGGTAAGTCGTAGGTGAAAGAAAGGGTGCGTGATTTCAACAAGCGCCTGGGAAGTGAAATTCGTTCTCTCCGGGTCGGTGGTCACAAGGAGCTCGACAGACGCGGTCGCCAGCCATGCCCACAGCTGACACCATCATAACAAGGCGCCTCTCCAAGAGGAACTGATGCCGGTGGAAACATTGTGTCACCTGACCACAAAAAAAAAAAGGCCACAATTTACGATTGACTTAAAAAGACCAATCGAAGGCATAGAGTACGAACAAAAATTGACTAAAATGTGTCCTCAATAGAAATGGTACCAGCAGGAAATAGCGTTTAATTACACGAACCGAGCCACACCCCGCAGCTGCATGCTCCCAAACCAAATATAAGGCCACTCAAGCGTCGATGTCCTGTTTATTTTTCCTTAGGTTGACCTCAAATCCTCTGCTAAAACAAAAAACCTGGTCGCCATCCCGCCCTGTGCGAGTGGATGTCCAGCAAAGCTGTTGTACACCACTACAAATGGTGATAGAGGAGGGTATGAAATGTTTCTCGTCGTCTCAGGGGGCTTGTCGCTTGCTCTCGGCTGGCGTCACTAGATAAGAGTGATAAGGGTACAGAGTATCAGCACTCTTTTCTCCTATTGTTCCGTGCCGCCGCCATGATCATAGGTCGCATCGCATTGCGTGACATTTGTTTACACTGCGACGGTTCACGGGCGCCGCCATTTTGTTGTTTATGCGTTTCAGTCGGTCAACTCTGGTAGGCTTAGCTTGTCCTCCCTGCTCTGCGGCGGCGCGTGACTGACGTCGTTCCAAATGGGAATCATTAAAACGCATGTAACAGCATTTCAGCTGAAGAAGTGGCTCGGCTTCTCTCACGGCAAATGATGGGTCCTGCCTAGCGTGAAGCATGCGCTCGGCGTCTTGGGCAAGAACTGCTCTACTTAGTGACATTAGTCCTGCCTAGCCTTCAAACATATTGATTGATTGTAGAGTTTAACGCGCCGTCGCAAAGCAGGCGATGAGGCGCGCCGTAGTGGAGGGCTCTGGATCAATTTTGACCACCTGGGTATCTTTATTATGCGCCCAAATCTCGTAAACACGGGTGTTTTCGCTTTTCGCCTCCATCAGAAAAGCGGCCGCCGCGACCGGGAATCGAACCCGCGTCTTCGTGCTCAGCAGCACAACGCCTAGCCACTGAGCCACCGCGGCGGGATAATCTGCAAACATAATCTTTATCAGAAACATAATCTTTACCAGGGAGGGGAGGGGAGGTCCCACTGTTCACAGGCGTCTTATCCATAATGCGGTTTCGATTCTTGTTTTGTGGTTTCCTTAAAGAAAATCTGAGCTCTATGCGGTATGCCTGATTAGCCTGACGCACGCGCTCGGCGTCTTAGGCTTTGGCGCCTTGGCGTTTTTGCCCTCAAAGATCGTTGTTGCACACGGCGAAGAAACCGTTGGGTGTAGAAGTATGCCGCTTTGCTCTAAAAAAAAAAAATCAGCGCTTCAGACATGTAGTGGCCTAAGATGCACTTTGGAGTCACGCAAGGCACGTAGTGAATGATGTGCAAAATTTGTCACACCCTCGGCTTTCATTTATTACATTTCAGCTACAGCAAGGCATCTGAAACAATTACATAATACAAAAAGCGAGAGCTGCATCAACGAGTGCGTCAGGATCGCTAAATATTTTTCATGTACGCATGGCACATGTAGCAAGCGGCAACTTCCCAAGCCGTTCACGCCGCAGTGGCACCTCGGGTGTGTCTCTCTTAGTATGACGCGCGAAAACCACCCATCCCGTCGTCGTTCTTTGAAAAAAAAAAAGAAAAAGAAAACGAGAACGCCAGCTTCAGTACTGGCACTCTGAGGTAGGTGTTCAAAAGATTCTCAGGGACGGTCCCATGGTGGACTTGATGTGCATGGTGCGGATGTTCTCCCAGTGCTCGGGCAGCGCTCCCACCAGGTGGCCGACGGCGTCTTCGATGTTCTCCCTCAGCTGCTCAGCGGTCATCCTCACGTTGCCCACGACGAGGCCCCGCGGCGATTCCCCTCCGATGCAGAAGCTGACGGTGGCCCTGGACTTCTCGACCTGCTCCACCAGGGGTTGGCGGTGCGACAGCTGCTTGGGCCACTTGCCCGCGGCCTCCAAGGCATTGCCCACGGGAGTGTGCTTCAATTGTCTGAGCAGCGGACGGGACGCCACGAACGCGTCGAAGCCGTTGGTCAGTGTGTTTATGTAGTCGTGCTGGCAGTAGAAGAACCTGTCAAGATCACGGAGGTCTCGCGAAGTCTTGAAGGGCAGGTCATTAGCACGTGCCTCCTCGCAGTGCTCCGCGTCGCCCAGAACGCACACCCGGATGTCGGGCTTGGGGATGTGCGTCAGCACGACCGCTCCCTTGATACCTTTGTCCCTCAGGTGACTGTAGTCCTTGAAAGCCACCTGGAGGTCCACGAACTCGAGGAACCCGCGCCTCTTGCGTGCCGACGCCTTCAGGACCGCGGAGATGCGGCGGTGAAGCCTTTCGTGGTTCATCTTAGATTCCATTCTTCTGAATATGATGGTGATGACGGTGTTCCTTGGTGACACAGCACGAGCCAGCTGATTGGCCAACCATCACAGTAACGAAAAATATTCCTAGCTGGCTTGATACAGCTTCACGTTAATTTAAACTGCGTGTGGAAAACGTTACAAGTAAGCAAGGTGTGACAATAAAACAAAAATGGACAGGAATTCAATTAGGTGCAAGAATAAACAAAACGTGCCGCGTTGTTCTGGTGTGTAAGCGTTTTTTTTTTGTTTTAACATATACTATACTACTATTATGTATTAGGAGTTCGGGCTGACGGCTTCTCGTGTCGTCGTCATCGTCGATCGCCTCATGTCGTCACGGTGCTAAAACACCGGGAAACTCGTTTTCCAAGCCTCGCGCTAGAACGTAACTCGTACAAAAAGAACACATCGGGACGCGTGTTTCCAAACGCTTCGCTGCACAGAGCACCCATGTGACATGTGGGATGTCACTGCACGCTGTTATTTTGAGCGTCTGCTAAAAGGCGCCTCCGTTCGGGCTCTGTGGTCTTGATGTAGAGTACTGAGTACCGGCGCCGTCGGCTTGGGTTCGAGTCCCAGCAAGTCTATCTGAAGTATTTTTTATTGCTTACCTTTTTTTCTAATTTTTTTCTGAACACAAATCTACATATTGTTTTTGTTTATAAATAGTGATTTGGTATGTTTTAGGTTGCTTTAGGTTTGGCGCGCAACCAATGACAGTATTTAATTACGCTCTGCATCGCGCAAACAGACATGTCACGTGGGTGCTCTGTGCAGCGAAGCGTTTGGAAATACGCCACCGGGACACTCGTTTTCCAACGCCTCTAGCTGTAGTTCATTCCACAAGCTAGGTGCAGCACTGTGGAGTCTACATTGTTATCAACAGCCCGCCCCCTCAGGGCGCCTAACTCACCGCGGAGGAAGCGACAAAAGGCGCCGGGGCCTTGCGGTTCCACTTGCCGAGAGGGGAGAGGGGAATGTCCTTTCAGGACCCCCTTCACGGCGAGTTAGGCGCCCTCAGTGGGCGCAGTGTTGACGAGAATGTAGCCTCCACAGTGCTGCACCTAGCTTGTGGTATGAACTATAGAACGCTTGGGCTTCAAAGACACGAGACTTTTACAGCAAAGCTGTATACCTCTACCCCCAACCGTTTCATCTCCGTGGGCAAAAACGCCAAGGCGCCAAGAATACACTTATACACGGCATGCCCCCCCCCCCCCCTCCCCCCCTGGTTTCACTGGAGATGGCCCGGGATTTTTTTTTTCATACTTACGCTTCCGTAGCAAAATCCTATCTGCTGTCTGGAGGCCGCACCATGCAAGCATATCTAATAAACAAACTTGCGTCATTGGAAAGCGGCGACATATTGTGAGAGCTCCTTTATGTTAATTTAATGTCGACGTATGATATCTGAAAATATAGACTCCGCTGTTTCAGCTCCGCCTGTTCGTAGAATACTCTTTCTAGTTAGACGTCTTTTTTCTGACGCACTCGCAATACCTACTTCACTCGTTTTTTTTTTTTTTTTTTTTTGTTCCTTTTTTCTGCAGGAAAAGCACGGACATGAGTGGACTTCTTGTCCTGCCGCCTTTCTCTGTGCCCTGCCTCCCGTTGTGCGGCTAAAAAGCGCATCCATTTCACTACGGAGTAGTTTTGTTTTTTGCGAAGCCATTGAGTAGAAACATTATTAGCGCGTGCATGTAACTAGCCTAAATGAGCGGTATTCTGCGGTGACAGCTGCCCGTGATCAGCCGTGCGCATCAAGCGTCCGCGGAAGGACGTCATCACCGCAAAATGGAAACGACGACGAAGCCACAAGAAGCGAGTGCCGGCCTGGAGCTAGAATCGGGTGCAGCTGCAACAGGAGTGGGGAAAGGCGGAGGCATGCCGACACTCGCCGACAATGATACTGCGGCGAAGGCGAGAAAAGGGATTCGTGGTTTCAGCAAGCGCCGCGTTTGCGCGGTGAGTTCATTCTCTCCGCGTCGGTGGTCACGGGATGCTCGGCAGACACGGGAGCGAATTCTCCAAAAAAGGGCCGTCGTTGGGTAGCGCCATGGAAATACATGTGTTCTGGGGTTGCCGCTGTCGCTTTGCGCCCTTTTGCCGGTGCTCCTCAGTGCCATTTCGCCCGCTTTCTCGCCCCTCAAAGCGACGGCGCCAACCCCAGAACACATGCATTTGCATGGCGCTACCCCGTCGTTTCAAAACGACGGCCAATCGTTTTAGAGAATTGGGCCCACGGTCGCAAGTCGTGCCCGCGACTGACGCCATCACACCAACGCGTCTCTACCAGAAGAACTCATATAGGAGCCATCATTTAGTCACCTGACCACAAAAAAAGGGGATGAAATTTAAGCTGGGCTTTCAAAGACCAATCGAAGTATGAGCATAATGGAACGAAAATATGTCCTAAACAGAAATTATTCAGTTTCGCAATCATTCACACAATCATCGTCGCATGCTTTGTGGTACTCGCACTATACCGCATACTAAACCATTATTTTCCGTAACTCCTTTCACGTGCAACAGCTAAAATGGATGGACACCATGAAACAAGGAGGTGTGTGAAACTTGCGGCAATATCTTCTGACGCTACCGCGTTCTGCCCCAACTGCATCGGCAATCAGAGCGCGCCTTTAAAGCGTGCTTTGTCTGTCAGGCTCAAGAGCGTGCGGCAAAAGCCACCATTTCAATCAAATCGGAAACTGGATTTTTAATGCCGATCATTTAAGTCTTCACCTACATACATCGCAATACACCTTCTCGTCTATTAACTTGTAACAAATGCAAGAGCTGAACTCACCCGGTAAGCGCAGAAAGGAGCGGCAGCAAGCACTTTTTTCTCAATGGCACCTTCGTCGGAGGGGATTGTGTACGCATGTTCACTCTGTGCTCGCATACCAGATTAGAAGCTAAATCTGCGCCACGCATTCATGGAGGAGCGGCAGCACGCACTCCTTCACAATAATACGCAGTATATAAATCAATCACTCAACACCGATTTTGTAGTGACGTGCTGCAGTCGCGCTGACGTCTATGACTGCGCCGTAAACCATTTACATAACCTAATCTTCAGTCACTGTTCGTGTCAGGTGAGATGGGACCCCACAAGCGGCCCTTACATGAAAAAAACAATTCTCTAGAGAGAACGGCATCGTGCAACCACCGAGTTTCACCCATACACAACCGAGTGGGACGATGAGATACAACGGCATCTGCAAAACCTGGCCTCTCTTGGGGAACGTCCGGAGCCTTCTTACACGATGCTTTGCATAACAAGCGTAATGGTGCCTGCTCAACTTTTCACCGCCATCTCGTCCACTTCGTGGAGCAGAGGTGCCAGCTATTGGCGTAAAATAGTGCTTGACGTCAGTTCCTGGGAGGTGGATCATTTCCTTTTGACATTGATAGGTGCAGCCGCCGTTCTAAGAGGTGGACACGATGGCCCCGCACAAGTTGTTTTTATAGGGCATTAGCGGTTTTTAAGAGATGAAAATTTTGATGATGGAACGGTTGTGCGACTCGCAACCTTCGTCTAATATTTTAATGCCAGTGAGTGAGCGCTGTGCTTATCAGGGTCTATGATAATGTTTCAACCCCGTGTGTAAGCGAAAGAGGGCAACAGCCAAGAACTCCAAGGGAGACATCGGGGTGAAGACATCGCCAATTTCTTCAGTGTGCATTCGTATATTGGGGTGTTCATGTGAAATATATTAAGAATGATATGTAAGGCGGCAAAATCAATAAAAGTATACTCGCTCAAGATAGGAGCCACACCCACAACCACGAACTATCACTATTTTCAAGTAATGACTACCGATAATTATTTCCGTGCCGCAAGCTACGCACAATTCATATGCGGTTACTATGTGTACTTTCGCCATGGCGATCAACCATGACGATAAAAAAAACAAGACAATCGGAAATTTAGGCAGCGTGCGATATCATTCCTATGTTCATTTTATTTTTATTTGACTAATTATTTACTTTAGCTTTGTTGTTGTTTTGTGGTTGTTTACTTCTTCCTTCCTTTTTCTTTCTTGTTGGTGTTGCGAGCTTTAATGGTAAAAAAGACCTGTGCTCAACGGGGAAAGAAGGGAAGCGGTGCAGTCTATATGGACGTCGTACTTAAGAGACATCGCTAAAAAATCATACAGACCACGGCTAAATTGCTTGCACTAGGCCGCTTTTAGTGGCACGAATGATATTGTCGCAGGCGGTGTCTTGTCACATGTGACAGTGATGTGAGGTCAGTGTGAGTTCTGGTGTCGGGGTAAGCCGAAGTGCATGTACGAAAGCGAGAAAATATGTGGCAGTGCCATGCGAGGTGGTTGAGATCGGCTGTGATGGGGCGGCTATACTCATCAAGTCTCACTCCGTGGACGCTCCCATCCTGAACCTAATTGCGCTGTTCAGACTCCCAAACGGTCTAGCGCGAGAACTTTAGAAGGATGTGTCTGCTCCCCTCTTCCTAACGCGACCTTTACAAGACTCCTCCTCATCCCGGAAGACCCACTGCACGACCAAGACTCTCCCTATACAAAAGCACACTTCACGTTACCCCCATTGTAATATTTGGATCCACTTCCCCCAACAGGCCTACAGCCCGCAATGCTCCAATAAAGATCCCCATCTCTCTCTCTCTCTCTCTCTCTCTCTCTCTCTCTCTCTCTCTCTCTCTCTCTCTCTCTCTCTCTCTCTCTCTCTCTCTCTCTCTCTCTCTCTCTCTCTCTCTCTCTCTCTCTCTCTCTCTCTCTCTCTCTCTCTCTCGAAATCACTCTAAAAATTGATTGATTGATTGATTGATTGAGTGATTGTAGGGTTTAACGCGCCGACGCAACGCAGGCGATGAGGCGCGCCGCAGTGGAGGGCTCCGGATTAATTTTGACTACCTGGGGATCTTTAACGTACGCCGAAATCTCGTGCACACGGGCGTTTTTGCTTTTCGCCTCCACCAGAAAAGCGGCCGCCGCGGCCGGGAATCGAACCCGCGACCTCGTGCTCAGCAGCACAACGCCTTAGCCACTGAGCCACCGCGGCGGCTTCATTCTAAAACTTCCCCTGACGGTTTCGTGGGAAATGTGTGCAGCCTATTTTATGAATTCCATTTCGTGAAGCGTCATTATGGAGCCTCTTTTGTGAACATACCCGTAGTGGAGTACCGTACATAGCTTTATTAGCATGAATAGGCTGCTTTCAAACGATATACCGTAGTTTAGCGCATCCAAACCGTCTCTGTGTTTTTACAATGATGAAGTGAGATGTTTTTCTGTGCCCCTCACTATCATAATCATTGGCTGGGTGAGGGAACGGTTCCAGGGGCATTCTGTTTTCGCTTCATCCCATTAAATTTATGACAAAGCCAAGCCGTCCACTTTTTCCTGTCGGCCATCGCGACTATTCTGAAGTGCTGTCATAAACAAACCTGGCTTAGAACCACGAGGGTGTTTCCGTCCCAGAATGTTACCCATGCCTGGCTCCGGCGATACATCTAGCGACAAAAACCGAGGTAGGGCTCATTTTTCACTAACTGATGAACTGTATGCCTGGCTAATAAGAAGCAGCGTCGGTTCACTCCACTCCTCACTAACTTGGGAAGGGAGGAACGACGGGCGCAAGCGCGATCTCCCTGAGAGACAATGACGGGTGAACAGACAATAGAATAACACGCCACTGCCCTTGCTTGAAGATCGGGATGGTGTCGAGTCACGCTATGCTGACAACGTGCGCAGCGGGCTTAGGAGCAGCGTTTGCGTGTTTCTCAACCTCTTCTAGCTGTGTTCTTCCCAATTAAAAAAAAATTAGCCCAGAAATTTTTTTTACTTCAATTACAAGTAAATTACAAGAAAACAGTAGAAACGAAACCCCTCAGGGTGGTCACAGGCACCCCCGTGAAATTAGGAAACCAGCACAATGAGCAACCACCCGGTCAAGCACTAGCTCGCACAATCTGTGCATTTTCTAAGGCAGCACGATCGAGGGTCACACGTTTAGCGAAAATCAGCGACTAAATTGCGAAAGTAGCTACAGCGCGTGATGTCTCGTGGCCGTATAGCATACTCGCAAGCTGCACTTGCCTGTATGCGCTGCTGGAACTCGACGAGGTGGCACTTGGAGGAGTCCCGCTTGAGCGAGTCGGTGAGCTCTCGCACCTGCTGGTTGATGAGCTGCAGCTCCTCGTTGAACTTGCTCATCTGCGAGTCCTGCTGCGACTTTCGCACGCTGGCCGCCAACAGCGCGCTCCGGTTGTCCACCAGCAGGTGGATCTTGTCGCGGTCCAGCACGGCCGCTTCGCTCGGCTCCTGTCCGGAAAGAAGCGACGCATCAACTGCGGTCCTACGTTGGAGAACACGAAGGGTCCGCTGAAATCATCTACATTCGGCCATTTTCTTTTTCGAGTGAATCGGTACAAGCCTGGTATTCTCTTACCAAATAGGTACAAGCCGGAAACTTCCTGCGGGGTGTAGAACGTTAATTAAACATGGTGATAGTCTGCGCACCGCAAGTCACCCACCTAAAAGATACCAAACCACCCTTACTGACAAAAACGGTGTGTAGAATTGATCTATTAGAGCGTATTTACCTCAAAGAATTACGGGATTTCACACACACAAAACAATTTGCGTTGTTTCACGTGGTGACCTCGATGCGAGCTCGGAATTACAGCCTGTAATGACACATAGGACATGATACTAATTCCAGTCCCCTTTTCTGCGCGTTCTACAGCCCGCACTATATCTTTGTTCGGTTCATTTAACCAAGAGTGCTGTTGCACGCAATTTTTAGTCGGTTTTGAGTTAAAGTACCGTTGTGGGCGTGCCTTGCATTTTCTCAGCTTTACGTTTCCTAGCAATATTTTACGTCCTCTTCACTGCGAGAGCCTATGTTCTAGCCGAGATGGCTTACAGCTCAGATGGTGAACATGTAATCCCTGCGAGAAGACAAAAATGACAGCGATGATGTTCATTACCAAATGTGACATACTGGATTAGGGTATCGGCCAATGCGGGAAGCTTTGTGAAACAGTTAAGTATAAACTATTGAATCTCATAAAAAAAGCAAGCATGTGCAGGTCGTAAGAGCATCGTGAGACCCATTATTCTCCACAGTCCCTCTATATTTCCCTCCATCTCCGTCTTTCCCTACGCTAGGCACACCACCTTCATTAATCTCAATAAATTCATTCAATCATTCATTCCTAAGGTATTAAACAAAACTTGAATATGGTATCAAAGATAAGTTACATTTGTAAAGGGAAAAAAACACCAGAAAAGACATAGGTAACAAATAGGTTTTAGGATAGAAATGAGCACCGTAACGCGAGAATACCATTATATAAATAAACACAAAGAAAAGAAGATGCTGCGGAAATCGTTTATAAATATGAATGAAGCTTGCAATGGGTGCTAGCACATTTCTGTGACACAAGTCCCGAACGAACGTAAAGCAGGCACTAAAGTCTACTAAGCTCTACTAAAGTCTACGAAGCGGTATCTCTAGGTGGTAATAACGATCCTGCGCCACAGGCACCTGCAGAGCATCCAAGACCGCATCCCAGCGGTTCGAGTGTCTCAACTTAAATGAGAACGCGTAGCTGTCGGTTGCCGTAAAAGCATTGTAATATAGTACTAACCGTTTTGTCTACTAATGACGCCAAGATTTCCGCTCGCCGCTTCGCCTCTGCCAGCAAAGCTTCGTCTTCGTGAGTGTCGTGCAATTTCTTCTCCAGCTGAAATAGATGACAACGTTGCTATAACGTGCTCACGAGCTTGCTCAAGTTGTTCCAGCGCCAATCCTCACCTGCGCAAAGTAGTCGAAAAACGTTATCATTGCCCGCACCAATTCTTGATACTGGGACACGTTTCTTTGGAAATTATCCTGGGTCGTACGCAGCTGGTGGACAAGGTTCTCTTTGCGCTGAAGCGTGGCCGTGGACTCGATTCTGGCTTCCAGTTCCGATTGAATTGTCTGAAAATAAAAATGCGCCAAATTTTCCTCGACTAAGACTCACGAGAGCTTTCTTTCGCAGCGTTTACAGTGTTCTCAGAGATGCTCCATATCGAGAAAAGTTTAACGCACTTCCTTTCCCCCTCAGCTATGAGTACGGCAGTTAGTGCTACGATTACCCAGTCATGAGCTGGCCGCCCTTGCCCAGCCAGTTACGACTATTCCAGTCTCCTTGACCGTGATGATGCGTGTATTTGCTAACCTGATGGCTCACAGGTTCTGACGGCTTTCGTTTACAAACACGACGCCATCAAGTTACTGGTTACTCTCACTGTCTTAGTGGAGCTTCTCCAGACACTGGTGATGCAGATAAGATAAGGAAGCATATATGTTTGGCATTACATTTTCCCAAAAATGTAATAAGCCGTTCTGGAATGTGAGAAACAAATTCACCGTAAGCGAAACAAACCCTACGAATAACAAGAACGTTCTGTTGGCGGGTCCCGCAGTCTACGCCACGTGAGTACGTATTGCAAGGAAGAATTATTGGTCACCTACCCTCACGAGAGGCATGAGCGTGTCCAAGTGTCTTCCCAGATACTGCGCAATCGTCTCGGCTCTGTTCAGTTCTCGAGGTATGGCAGGGTAAAGCTCCGACTCGATCTTGGCGGCCGACTCGATGGTCTACATTAAATACAAGAAAACAGTTGTGGTTTCCGTTGACTCAGAGAGTGTCGACAATATAGCATCACGGCCCGTTGATCCTACACCGGTGCTCACCTTTTGTGCATCCTTTATGAGTTGTTCGGTGTTACTACCAGGATTGTTCTTCAATTGATGACATTGATCTAACGTTTCTTGCATATGACGGACGGCCTTAGTGAAGTCTAAATACGCGTCCTGGATCTGAAAGTAACTCATTTATAGCTATTTGCAGTCAATTTGCGAAGCCTTAATACTTACCCTTTGAGCATCGTGCAAGAAGTTGTTGGCATTGTGATCAAACTGCAGGAAGTTTTCGTTGATGGTTGCTTGACGCTCCGGACTGGCATCACTTATTGTCTTAAGGTCTTCTATCAGCTGTAAACGTTTTAAGAAAAAACTAAGAACCGAACGACTGTGTGAATGTGAACTCTCGGAAGCATCTGCGTACCTGGGTCGACAACTTGCAACAGTTGAAGTAGCGCTGTGCAAGACGAATGCGCTGCTCCAAGAGATTTCGAAGGTGCTGCCATAGCTGGAGCAGTTCTTTGGCTCTCGGATCGTCCTGCGCCAGAAGCGCCGTCATCTGCGGTTCTCTAGCCTGCAGTTCGTTCAACATCCTCTGGTGCTTTTGCAGGAAGTCGTGCGCAGGCGCCGCGCCAACGCCCAGCTCGCTGTTTTGCTCCAGGAAGGTCTGCACGACCTCGATGCACCACTTGTACAGCTGCGTAGAGGGTGCGGAAGCACTAAGCACCAAGACAGTTTACGCTTCGCTCTGCTTACATTGTTGCACTGAGTCATCAAGCTGATGGCGCGTTCGCTGCTCTCAACGACGTCCGCTGCTCGTTGTTCGTACATGCGCCTCACGTGCAGATGCCGAGTTTGCAGTTCATCGACCTGAAATTGCATCAACGTGAGACAGGGTACACAGGCACGCGTCGCGGATATGACCTTGTCTTGAACACCGCTGGTGCCGAGAGACAGGCGGGCCAGGATGCCGTGACCCAGAAAGAGGGGCTTTTCGACACAAGCGTCTAACAGCATGGTTGCAGCAGCCAGGTCGTGAATGGGGCCTTGGGAAACTTGGATTTGGAGCTGGTCCAACTTGTTTAGAGCCTGCGAAAGCCAAGCGCCAGCTCGAGCCCGTGAACGCGTCACAACAAAGAAAACAAAGGGTGCTCACCGTTTGGGCTTCGTTGAAAAATTCCACGGCTTCCTTGAGATTTCGCTTGCGGGCGTCGTCGCGTTCGATGCGGCTCGTCACGCGAGCCATCAGGTCGAATGCGCGGGTCTCAACCTCCGGCTCCTGGATCTGCTTGGCAGCTTTGAGGAGCTTGAGCATTCGATCTCGCAGTTTCTCGTTCGCTGAAGCTATCCTCGTCGTGTGCTCGTGCAGCAGGATCTCGCTGCTCGCCGGGGAATCGCCCAGCGCAGTATCGTCGGGGCTCAGTTCCAGTTGGCGCTCGACCTAAAATTAGACGAGGCGCTTTCACCCTGCGCCACTGCGGTTCCGGAGGCATCGGACGTACCTCGTCGAGCTCCCTGCTGAGGAGCAGCGCGCGGAGTCGCTTCTCGAGTGCCTCTTTGCGAGCTTCGCAGAGCAGCCCAAGCTTGCGCCGCTGATCTTGCAGGCTTTCGTGCTGGCTCTCGAGGGCGGCTATGGCTGCCAGGGCCGCCGCCGGCTGCAACGGCCGCGAGTCGCCCGTGCTGGCCACCTCTTTGAGCGTCTGCAGCAGGTTCTGGAATGGCTGGAGGCTCCTCTTGGACGCCTCGAGGATGGCTGCGCGGTGTACGCACGGGTCTGTGAGCACCGCTCTTCGTGCGCTAGAAGAGAGCCTGAGAACACCAAAGAGCGTACCTTTGCGCGCCTCGTTCAGCCTCTGCAGGCGGGCCTCACACGCAGCCACTTGATCCGGTAGGAAGGAGTCCGAGAATTCCTGTTCCCCCTTTGCCAATTCTTCTGACAGCTGCGGCGGGACAAGGTAGAACATCGGGATAAGTCACGCCAAGTGGTTCAAACTCCACATTACGGTCCATGCATTTACACGAGGCCAAAACGAAATCGGACAATTTAGGGGCGCTGTCGGCGTCGCCCATGCATACAACGCCCTTACCACACAAAAGACCTCAGTTCGAATCCGAATTGGGACAAACATGTGTAATTTTTATTTTTTGAGAATTTCAGCTCTCCTTTTCTGGCTATTTATTTTTCAAACGCCTATTTGGACATCACGCTGAAACCCTTTAAAAATGATAGCCGCAGACTGTTAATTTCCCATTGATGAGGCCGCACTAAAGCATAGCCAACCGCAACGTTTTTCTGCCTCTAGGTCTCGATTGCCAAAATAAGCACATGGGAAGTGGACACAAAAACACTTATTTTGTTCACTTACTGTACTGTTTGAGCACTTGAGTGCTATTCAGGAAAACGTCCCAGTGTGCACCACAATTAGCTGAGCGATAAAGATTCCCTTGAGAAGTGCCTGTTGCGGTTCGTATCAGCTTGACGATCTCGTGTGCTTAGGGGCAGGGACGTGTTGTTCTCGCACTTGCTAAGTTCTTCGGCAGTACCGCATTAAGAATAGCAGACGCGTTTGTGCTCATCTCTACTGTGATTATTTTTATCGATCACTGCATATCTACAAACACAAAAACTATCGAGTTAACTTCGTCCCAGTCTGACACCACCAAAAAGGAAAGGGCGGACTGTATGGCCTTACCCAAAAGGGCAGTACCCTTAGCCAAAAGGGTAAGGGCATTTCTGCAACAGTTTGCTGCGTGACCTCAGCCCGCGAATGAAAAAGAAACATTTGTTTGACAAAAAAAAAAAAACGAATGACCATAGACGGCAAATTTATCCAGGTGGGGTTCGGACCACGGTCTCTCGGAACAAGACGTGCTCACTTTGCCCTACACAGGCCTTCGCTTGTGGAAAATGTCAACAAGGGAGGGTCGCGACCTTACGTACAGGGAGCCTCATAGCGCGCATCGCATTGCCTGGTTTGTTCAAAAGTGGCTCCGCATCCGCTGCATCGCTGGATATCACGACATTTCTTCCCAGCGACAACAAAATAATACTACGGTTACATGCGTACTATCGCTACGGTGGGCTTAAGGAGCTCAGGAGAAAAACGCTTAAATAAAGAAATATGGTCAAAATATCATCGTGATTATGCAACAGTTTCTAATAGTCACTTATGGGCCTTGGTTCCAATTGAGACCACTTTAAAGGCGGGCAAATCCCATTGCATGCTTAGACAGAAAAATTCAGCACCGATCTAAGTACCCTGAGTTGATAACTTTCAATGCACGGGAAGCCCGAAACAGGCGCCCTGACTTCCGCATGACGAACCATTTTGACAAAATTTGGCACGCGTTGCTGCCACCTGGTGAGTACGTATCCACCAATGGCTCAACCGCGGTTCAATTTTTGTTCAGGAGTAACGTAATGACTGGCACGTTTGGTGGGCCTGCGGCGAAGCACTTGTTGCTTTTTTTACGTCTCGAAGACGCTGCGTGTTAACAGCGTTCTATGAGGGGTCAGAACTGTTATTTCTTGTAGCAAACAAACCGGACTCGCCCACACTTAAACCAAGCTCCATTACACCGGTAAATCAGTGGAAAAAGGTATTTTTATTTCGATTACCTTCTCTGATCGATTAATTATACAAATAATCATTTTGTTTCGCTCATTATGCAAGCCGATGTCCCTTAAACACAAAACGAAACGAACCTGCAGCTAATTCTATTGCCATTTTTTTTATTCTGATAGCTCTAAAAGAGCACCTTGTATAGCATGCTCATTACAAGCATGCTATACAAGCATGCTATATAGTGAGGGGGCAGCGTTTCATTTGCTTCGCCTGGTGCTAAAACTCTCCTTGTGTATACCTCCCTCCTAACTTCCATATTCTCTCTCCCCCTTTCTGCGTAAGACGAAAACTGGGAGTACACGTGATAAATAAACGTTGTTTACTACTTCTACTACTCCCCAAATCAGAATGGGGAAGGGGGGGGGGAGGGGGGGGGAGCATGAGCAGAGGTGTAAGCAGCTTCGGAGTGCCAGGCGCCTGTGGTGTCCGCTCACCTTTTTAGCTGCGGCGTGGTACTGGACGGCGGTGTCCAACACCATGCTACGGTGCTCCAGCTGGGCGTTGAGGTTCTTCCACGCCAAGCCGAGGTTGTGCGCCATCGCCGAATACACCTGCCACGAGAACCAGAAATTCGCGTTGAGGACACAACAGCCTTTGCGACGCGCCGAACAACCTAGAGCTTAATGTTTGCTGGTGAAGTACTAAATGTTTCTCGTGGGATAAGATGCGTCCGAATCTTCCGTGTGATGTTTGATCATCTTACACGCTAGTCGGCGTGTTCTCTCAAGCGACGGCCTAAGAAAGGTCGGAGATTTCGGTCAGCGGTCTTATTGGTAACCATTGCTCGCTGCCAAAGTTTGTCACTCAAGCGTTTAGACGGTTTTGTCTTGTTAAGTTTATTTCCATCAGTGCGCGTGAAACTAAAAAGAGCCCGTGGAATTTACACTTTTTCCTGTCAATGCAGTCACGTTGGACAAATCATGAATGAACAGGTGTGGGTTAACGGATGTGCGGATTACATAATTAACAGCACACAGATCAAGCGAGGTTTACTGTGCTTCGCACGTGGTTTCATAACTATGCAGCATGATCTTCTCAGTCGCACAGGACCTAGAAAATCGCTGGCCATTACACACATGCGGGGTTCAATATGAGTTTACCGTACTCATCAGGCCTCATTGACACGGGGGCAAAAAGCCACAGTTTGCTTAGTTCGTTCCTATGCTTTACGTAATCTTTAAACGATTCACTTTTTACCTCACAATGCGATGCCAACAAGACGACATGCCTTAAATACATACAATCGGTTTGTAGGTTTATTCTGAAACTACTTTTCTGCTCCCAGCTTCCGTAACGTTCTAGCACGTGCACGGGATCTTCATTACAGAGCTGACACTGCACTGCTACAAAAATTCAAGATGTAAGCGAAATTGTGCTTTGCCTGTGGGAGGGCCTAGAGCAGCAAATCAGGCATTATACTTACAAAAAAGAGAAACCCTTATGCGTATGAAAGCACTCAATGTATTTGCATTCACAGTGAATAGCTCTACACAGGGGTATCCAAGTTTGTCACTGATTTTTAATCATACCAAAACCTGCAGCTGAGAGTAAGTGTGCGTCATCACATTTATCCTTAGCCGCAAGAAAGAGCAGATGCACACAGAACTACTTCGGAAGCACGCAACGTAATTTTTTAATGATTTCATTGTTGAATACGATGCAACAGGTATACCACAAGTGACGTAGAAGTGGCGTGGACGTGCGTACTATGTCGTTGAACTATTACATCATGCGGTTAACGAAACAGCTATGTAAAGCGGATTTTTTAAGTGCCTTAAAAAGCACCAACAGACAAAACATGCACACACAAAAAGCAGCTCTGAAAGCAGGCCTATGACTGGGAATTTTTCTGTATCTCCCTCTTTCTTTTGGTGACAGCTACGTCAGACTGGTGTGCTGCAACGCACCTGTGCTTTGGGCTTCTGGTTGGCGATCAGCTCATCCGCTTGGCTCAGGAGTTCCTCCACGGGACTCTGCTTGTTCTGCGTGCCCAGGAAACAGAGAAATGGTAAACGCCGTGGCTGACACTTCGGGTCTTGCGGTGCCACAACCCGACGTGTTCGAAAGGTACTCCAGCCCCGGAGCGTCAAGCAGTGTTCGCACAGTTGCAAGAAAATATTGCGAGGATGAAGCACAGAGTAGAAATAGATCAAACAGGTGCCTACTACTTGTACATATTTTGGGTTGCTTGAACTCATCTTTCTCTGCCCGATAACGTATGTTCGGAACATTAAAACATGAAGAAATGCTGTTCTCTAAAGAAAACGCAGAAACACCTAAGGTTGGCAGGGCGGACACGGCTGCAGTATTTCCTTCCCTTTAATGCTAACACGTTTTTAAGTTTAGCTTTGCGGACCAATTAGGCGAACAATGCATTCTCCAGAACATGAAAAACATGGAAGGCGCAAGCAAACTCAGTTCTCTTTCCCACTGAAGCAGAAGAGAACCAAACAAAGGATCACATGAATTCATGTTAATTCCCTAGAACTACATACAATAGGGCGGTTGCCGGAGATGTCGTGTGGTGTGCGTCTCTATCCCAGTAGAGTTGCAATCTGGCTCCTAATAAAACTCCTCCTCCTTGCCCTCCTCCTCCCGCGTAGTGGGGAGCCTGGCAGCAAATCAGCTCCTCATTCACTCGTCACACTTGTGAAAAGTAGAATGAGCGTCTTTTATGACTAGTAAAGAGCCTTCTTCCCACTGTTGATCCCGTTCCTCTGGCTGGCGGGATCATCACCCTAACTTTAATTTCTCTCATTACGCTAGTGAGAAGTGAAGTGAGACCCGCACGAAAAGGTAATCGCTCCATCCGGACCGAACCTCTGGGCTTTAAACGTTGCGTAGCCATAATGTTCAGAAGTATAAGACCTGCCTACCTTTTCTTTTCTTTTTTTTTTTTTCGTATAGAGGCAGCTTGTGGAGCAAAAAGGAAGCCGATTTCGTCGGTGTCCCCGCTGCCAGTACGAGCCTCTCCGATAGCTTTCTCTAGAATACCGAATGTCTAGAATGACGCGACGTCTTCATCGGCGTGAACTTCGAACCATGAACTCCCCGTTCCCCTGGACCTCCGCTGTTCCGGGGCAAGCCCGCAGTGTAAACGAGCCTTGAAAGTAAGCAGTGGCCAGCTGGCGGGAGAGCCACGTACCTGCAGCTTCTGGAGCACCTGCCGATGCTGCTGCTGCAGGTGGAGTGCTTCTTCGTAGCTGCTGCCCACGTCGCTCATCTCGGGAGACAGCTCCTGGATGCGCAGCTCCAGGACATCGCCGGACTGCGCCAAAGGTCGCTTAGCGGGCCACAACGCACGCAGCCAGGGCACACACAGCGTCATGCACAGCGCTCGAAAACTACCGGCGAACCAGGGCCAGCCGACGGCACGGTCCCAACAGTCACAAACGAGCTAAAACTTCTGCAGCATGCAGCCATAACCGCTGTTCGACCCACTGTTGTGCAGAGACATTTTTGTTTAACGTTATTGTGGACGGTTGCACAGTGTGTGGTCACAGTGGCTCAGTGAGCTGCGGGTTTGAGGGCCCGTCCTCATTCTGGCCATCCAGAAGGTATGTAAACGAGAAATATGGCTGAGGACGAAGTTTTCATTTTTGGAAGAAGGAAGTTCAAGTACACTTCCGTTGGCACGTGCGTTGCACTTGTTTACGCGTGTTTGTGAATTGCAACAGCATATCTCGCTCAGTCATTAGGACAGCCAGAATCTTACATGTATACCCGGCATTAAGTCACAGTAAAAGAATCCAGTAAAAATCACATGCGCCCTTTATTGTGTTTTATCTCCTCATTTTTAATAATCCATATAAAACTTCAATGTATTTAAAACATGACTGTTATCTTAAATCAAATAACGTGCTGAATTTTCAGACGGGAGGTAAAAATAAATTTCACAGTCAAATAAACTAACTACCAGTGCACTCGCGGAAAAATGTGGTACTGAAACAGCGTGACAACTCTGCTGCCGGTGCGTAAGTGTGCGCGCATTGTCCAGAATTCTACATGAAGTCGTTACTTAGGCATAACGGTTCCCACTGGAGTAGAATCTTTCACAGCAATCGCATGTGCTCCCCCGATCGGTTTTAGGGGAAAGGGGTGTTGGAATTGTCACAGGGGAAAATTGTAAAAGGGAAAACAGCCAAACCTCTCTTTTGTACGCTCACATGCCTTCATTGCTTCTACAAATAAAAATTATTACTTGACAAGAACCATTTCTTGCGATGGACTTTTATTTATTTATTTATTTATTTATTTATTTATTTATTTATTTATTTATTTATTTATTTATTTATTTATTTATTTATTTATTTATTTATTTATTTATTTATTTATTTTGGCATGCTCCGGTCAGCAGTGCTTAACAAGCTCTGTTCATGTTGGGAAAAGCGCGAACAATAGTTGGACAAGGAAGAAGACAGGACGGAGCGCTACGGACGGAGCTTCTTCCTTGTGCAAGTACTGATTGTTGGCGCTTTTCCCAACATGAACCTTTACCAACACGCCCAACTCGCAGTCCTTCTTAAGCGCTGTTGGCTGCCGTAGTCTGAAGCAAATATTTGACATGTATTTTATAAGGAAGCGAAGGGGGATGGAAACCACCCAAACAGCGAGCTTTTCATGCCAAAGGCAAGTACTTGAAATTTTTATCCAAAATAATCCGTTGTCTCTATTCCACCTATCAATATTTTACCCAAATGCCGGAGGAACAGCGTGCAAGCACAGCTGTGCTGCGCCGAAACTGTGTTTACGCTCTAGCGTCTCTCGTCGGGTTTTCGTGTTGGCTGCCCGGTGGGACGAGCGCTCGACTAGGCAATGAACCATCACCCCTCCAAAGTTGCGCAATGCAAACAGAGCTCCCCAGAGTGCACCCTAGTTTATGGCGTCGGCGAGACGAACGCAGGAGACGACATGGCGCGCTTCCACCGACACTATGCTCTTCTCAGCCCTACCACCTTCTTGCCCCTGCTGCTTTGAAGCCAGAGGAAAGCTGGCAATACTTTTGTGACGGAAGGGGGGGGGGGGGGGGGGGAGGGGACTAAGGTAGGCAAAAATATTATTCAAAAATTGAAATTTTGAGGGTTTTTACGCACCGAATCTATCCGTGTTTGCCGTAGAGGAGGGCTCCCCGGAGTAATTTTGACCACCTGGAGATCTTTAACGTGGAAAAAAAAAAAAAAAACTGCGCAGGTTGTTGCGGTTGCTGACCACCACCCTCTCCGCCTCCTGTATGTACGGTTCTGACTACTGCTACCATGTTTTAAGGTGGTACGACTCCGATGGCTTTGTATGGATATAAAATCAGTGCATTGAAAGCCCCACGCATTGCACGATACAGAAAATGTAGTAATCGCAATCCCAATAATATGCTTCGGTTTTGACGTTTTAACTAGGGGAAAGCTGAAAGCAGTAGCCATATTATAAAGCAGACGCTGTAAATCATTTGTAAGCGGCACGACCGGAATTACCCCAAAGGAACAAAATAGTGCTTTTAAATACTACTCGATGCTGATTCGGTTGCGAAAACGGCCATCTATTCGCCATACATTAGAAAACCATTTCTTTGCCGGCAAAGGCGTCAACTTCCCTCTCGATGCCCACAGCGGCACAAAGAAGATAAAAGCAAAAAAAAAAAAAACACCCACTCACTTCAATCAGTACATTTTGACGTTATTCGCGCTAAATACCAGCATTACGCGCATTTAGGACTCTCCCTTACAGTGTGATGCATAGCATCATCGCGCCCCGACGTTCTTGCAATGGGCTGAAATTAAAAAAAAAAAAAAACGAAGCCGATGACGAATGCTCGGGGGAAGGGGTGTCGCCTTTTTTGCCCCCACTCCTTTGTCTCCTCCTTGTGACCGCCACTGTTTGAAGCCCAGCTCAAGCGTACGTTCTAAGGATGACGTTATGTCGCTAACATCGCAAAAAAAAAAAAAAACTTGTGATCAACGCTATGCTTACTGCTGGGCCATCAAGAAAGGTGGGTCTTTCTTGCACTACACAAGCCACTGAGCATCCTCGCGATTGATTTTTTGATACTTTGGTGGCCTATATGACGGTATTTTTTATTCAATACACCTGGCAACCCTGAAGGTTTCTGAACGTTTATCGCTTGCCGGGGACCTATTCTTGACATTTCCCGACGCCGCCGTACTAGTCTGGTGCCAGAAAACCCTATTCGTATTGGTTTTCAGCTTTTATGATGAAACTATAAGCCAGTCAGAGTAGACTTTTGCAAAGATTGCAACTTCCAGCCAAAAGGGAGAGTACAGAACCCAAGGGTGATTCATTTGCCAATGGGAAAGTCGCATGACGTGCCTGAAAAGCGGCAGCGCCAATTCGGATGCCTGAAACACCAAATGCAAGGGTGGTCTACTGCCCGGAAGTCCTCGCTTTCACTCGGCGTCACTTTTTTTCTCTATTTTGGGCTGATTTAGGCTCACAGTGGCCATATCGTCACTAAAAGCCCATTTGCGACGACAGTGTCTATGAACACAAGGTACATAGGCAAACAACTTAACTGAGACGCAGGAGATATGCGCCGTGACCGAGATGAGTGCAGTTCGTGCTGCGCTCAAAGTTCGCATTAGGGAGTATAGTGATCGTCAGTGCATTTTTTGTCTGCCATATGAGCAGGCACAATTGGTGTTGTATTTATACCACTGCATTTTACCAGCACAGTTTAATCGGGTATTTATGATTTATCTACTGGAATAAAAATATTTTCCTCAAACATGAAATTCGCGATTATTTCACAAAGTTGGCGTTGTTGTAGCCTTTTTGGCTTCGACCGCCTACCCGTGAACAGGAACTGGATTTTGCTGCCTTCTCCGCAGGGTGAGCGCACTCGCTGTGAAACACCCTTTCAAGGTATGAACTGCCGACATGTTTCGTGCATCGAGGCTAGTCTTCAAAGGGTGCTTCACAGCAAGTGTGCTCATGCTGCGGGGAAGGCAGCAAAATCAAGTTCCTGTTCACGGGTGGGCGGTCGAAGCCAAAAAGGCTCATGGTTTCCTGTGAAAACGGAACCACTCCTGCAAGGACATACACATGTTCTCTCGCGATATATGTGAATGTGCATGGTGTTCGGCATCTAGGACGTCCCTCTTAGTGTCCCTGGGCCAGCCGCTCTCTAAAAGACTAAAACTAATTACGTGCTAGGCCCC